>NW_027517921.1:0-38402 GCF_048772815.1 Callospermophilus lateralis
CAAGCGTCCAAAAGTACTGGTTTTCTGAAATCTCGGCAAACATTTTTTCACCCAATCTTGATGATTCTCTGTGGTAATGATCAGTTCACTAAGTCCACTTGGCTGCCCAATTTTCACTCTTCTAGGTTGAAGCGTTCGTTTCCAGTAAGAGTTTGAATTTTTAGGATTCACTCTCTTTTCTCCTATATAGATAGATGTGTTGGGAACTCTAAATGAAACACGGTTTGTGCTAGCTCTTTGAAATTTGACAAAATAAAGTAGTTTTAGGTTCTGTCTCTATGGTTCGTTTCCTCTTGAAGCAGCCCTACCTAGAGACTGCCTAAACACACTTTCATTGGAAAGGTGTGCCAAGCGTCCAAACGTACAGGTTTTCTGAAAACTCGGCAAACATTTTTTCACCCAATCTTGATGATTCTCTGTGGTAGTGATCAGTTCACTAAGTCCACTTGGCTGCCCAATTTTCACTCTTCTAGGTTGAAGCGTTCTTTTCCAGTAAGAGTTTGAATTTTTAGGTATCACTCTGTTTTCTCCTATATAGATAGATGTGTGTGGGAACTCTAAATGAAACACGGTTTGTGCTAGGTCCTTTGAAAATTGAGAAAATAAAGTAGTTCTCAGTTCTGTCAATAAGGTTTGTTTCCTCTTGAAGCAGCCCTAAGCAAAGACTGCCTAAAGACATTTACATTGGAAAGGTGTGCCAAGCGTCCAAAAGTACTGGTTTTCTGAAATCTCGGCAAACATTTTTTCACCCAATCTTGATGAGACATTGTGGTAATGATCAGTTCACTAGGCCCACTTGGCTGCCCAATTTTCACACTCTAGGTTGAAGCGTTCCTTTCCAGTAAGAGCTTGAATTTTTAGGTTTCACTCTGTTTTCTCTATATAGATAGATGTGTTGGGAACTCTAAATGAAACACGGTTTTTGCTAGCTCTTTGAAAATTGACAAAATAAAGTAGTTCTAAGTTCTGTCTCTATGCTTTGTTTCCTCTTGAAGCAGCCCTACCTAGAGACTGCCTAAATACACTTTCATTGGAAAGGTGTGCCAAGCGTCAAAAAGTACTGGTTTTCTGAAATCTCGGCAAACATTTTTTTCACCCAATCTTGAAGATTCTCTGTGGTAATGATCAGTTCACTAAGTCCACTTGGCTGCCCAATTTTCACTCTTCTAGGTTGAAGCGTTCTTTTCCAGTAAGAGTTTGAATTTTTAGGTATCACTCTGTTTTCTCCTATATAGATAGATGTGTTGGGAACTCTAAATGAAACACGGTTTGTGCTAGCTCTTTGAAATTTGACAAAATAATGTAGTTTTAGGTTCTGTCTCTATGGTTCGTTTCCTCTTGAAGCAGCCCCTACCTAGAGACTGCCTAAATACACTTTCATTGGAAAGGTGTTGCCAAGCGTCCAAACGTACTGGTTTTCTGAAATCTCGGCAAACATTTTTCACCCAATCTTGATGATTCTCTGTGGTAGTGATCAGTTCACTAAGTCCACTTGGCTGCCCAATTTACACTCTTCTAGGTTGAAGCGTTCTTTTCCAGTAAGAGTTTGAATTTTTAGGTATCACTCTGTTTTCTCCTATATAGATAGATGTGTTGGGAACTCTAAATGAAACACGGTTTGTGTTAGGTCTTTGAAAATTGAGAAAATAAAGTAGTTCTAAGTTCTGTCTCTAAGGTTTGTTTCCTCTTGAAGCAGCCCTAAGCAAAGACTGCCTAAAGACATTTTCATTGGAAATGTGTGCCAAGCGTCCCAAAAGTACTGGTTTTCTGAAATCTCGGCAAACATTTTTTCACCCAATCTTGGTGATTCTTTGTGGTAGTGATCTGTTCACTAAGTCCACTTGGCTGCCCAATTTTCACTCTTCTAGGTTGAGGCGTTCGTTTCCAGTGAGAGTTTGAATTTTTAGGTTTCACTCTGTTTTCTCCTATATAGATAGATGTGTTGGGAACTCTAAATGAAACACGGTTTGTGCCAGCTCTTTGAAAACTGACAAAATAAAGTAGTTTTAGGTTCTGTCTCTATGGATTGTTTCCTCTTGAAGCAGCCCTAACTGGAGACTGCCTAAATACACTTTCATTGGAAAGGTGTGCCAAGCGTTCAAAAGTACTGGTTTCCTGAAATCTCGGCAAACATTTTTTCACCCAATCTTGATGATTCTCTGTGGTAGTGATCAGTTCACTAAGCCCACTTGGCTGCCCAATTTTCACTCTTCTAGGTTGAAGCGTTCGTTTCCAGTAAGAGTTTGAATTTTTAGGTTTCACTCTGTTTTCTCCTATATAGATAGATGTGTTGGGAACTCTAAATGAAACACGGTTTGTGCTACGTCTTTGAAATTTGAGAAAATAAAGTAGTTCTCAGTTATGTCTCTAAGGTTTGTTCCTCTTGAAGCAGCCCTAAGCAGAGACTGCCTAAAGACATTTTCATTGGAAATGTGTGCCATGCGTCCAAAAGTACTGGTTTTCTGAAATCTCGGCAAACCTTTTTTCACCCAATCTTGATGAGACATTGTGGTAATGATCAGTTCACTAGGCCCACTTGGCTGCCCAATTTTCACACTCTAGGTTGAAGCGTTCCTTTCCAGTAAGAGTTTGAATTTTTAGGGTTTCACTCTGTTTTCTCCTATATAGATAGATGTGTTGGGAACTCTAAATGAAACACGGTTTTTGCTAGCTCTTTGAAATTGAGAAAATAAAGTAGTTCTAAGTTCTGTCTCTATGCTTTGTTTCCTCTTGAAGCAGCCCTACCTAGAGACTGCCTAAATACACTTTCATTGGAAAGGTGTGCCAAGCGTCAAAAAGTACTGGTTTTCTGAAATCTCGGCAAACATTTTTTCACCCAATCTTGAAGATTCTCTGTGGTAATGATCAGTTCACTAAGTCCACTTGGCTGCCCAATTTTCACTCTTCTAGGTTGAAGCGTTCGTTTCCAGTAAGAGTTTGAATTTTTAGGTATCACTCTGTTTTCTCCTATATAGATAGATCTGTGTTGGGAACTCTAAATGAAACACGGTTTGTGCTAGGTCTTTGAAAATTGAGATAATAAAGTAGTTCTAAGTTCTGTTTCTAAGGTTTGTTTCCTCTTGAAGCAGCCCTAAGCAAAGACTGCCTAAAGACATTTTCATTGGAAAGGTGTGCCAAGCGTCCAAACGTACTGGTTTTCTGAAAACTCGGCAAACATTTTTTCACCCAATCTTGATGATTCTCTGTGGTAGTGATCAGTTCACTAAGTCCACTTGGCTGCCCAATTTTCACTCTTCTAGGTTGAAGCGTTCTTTTCCAGTAAGAGTTTGAATTTTTAGGTATCACTCTGTTTTCTCCTATATAAATAAATGTGTTGGGAACTCTAAATGAAACACGGTTTGTGCTAGGTCTTTGAAAATTGAGAAAATAAAGTAGTTCTCAGTTCTGTCACTATGGTTTGTTTCCTCTTGAAGCAGCCCTAAGCAAAGACTGCGTAAAGACATTTTCATTGGAAAGGTGTGCCAAGCGTCCAAAAGTACTGGTTTTCTGAAATCTCGGCAAACATTTTTCACCCAATCTTGATGATTCTCTGTGGTAGTGATCAGTTCACTAAGTCCACTTGGCTGCCCAATTTTCACTCTTCTAGGTTGAAGCGTTCGTTTCCAATAAGAGTTTGAATTTTTAGGTTTCACTTTGTTATCTCCTATATAGATAGATGTGTTGGGAACTCTAAATGAAACACGGTTTGTGCTAGCTCTTTGAAATTTGACAAAATAAAGTAGTTTTAGGTTCTGTCTCTATGGTTCGTTTCCTCTTGAAGCAGCCCTAACTGGAGACTGCCTAAATACACTTTCATTGGAAAGGTTTTCCAAGCGTCCAAAAGTACTGGTTTTCTGAAATCTCGGCAAACATTTTTTCACACAATCTGGATGATTATCTGTGGTAGTGATCAGTTCACTAAGCCCACTTGGCTGCCCAATTTTCACTCTTCTAGGTTGAAGCGTTCGTTTCCAGTAAGAGTTTGAATTTTTAGGTTTTACTCTGTTTTCTCCTATATAGATAGATGTGTTGGGATCTCTAAATGAAACACGGTTTGTGCTAGCTCTTTGAAAATTGACAAAATAAAGTAGTTCTAAGTTCTGTCTCTAAGGTTTGTTTCCTCTTGATGCCGCCCTAAGCAGAGACTGCCTAAAGACATTTTCATGGGAAAGGTGTGCCAAGCGTCCAAAAGTACTGGTTTTCTGAAATCTCGGCAAACCTTTTTCACCCAATCTTGATGAGACATTGTGGTAATGATCAGTTCACTAAGCCCACTTGGCTGCCCAATTCTCACACTCTAGGTTGAAGCGTTCGTTTCCAGTAAGAGTTTTAATTTTTAGGTTTCACTCTCTTTTCTCCTATATAGATAGATTTGTTGGAAACTCTAAATGAAACACGGTTTGTGCTAGCTCTTTGAAAATTGACAAAATAAAGTAGTTCTAAATTCTGTCTCTATGGTTTGTTTCCTCTTGAAACAGCCCTACCTAGAGACTGCCTAAATACACTTTCATTGGAAAGGTGTGCCAAGCGTCCAAAAGTACTGGTTTCCTGAAATCTCGGCAAACATTTTTTCACCCAATCTTGATGATTCTCTGTCGTAATGATCAGTTCACTAAGTCCACTTGGCTGCCCCATTTTCACTCTTCTAGGTTGAAGCGTTCGTTTCCAGTAAGAGTTTTAATTTTTAGTTTTCACTCTGTTTTCTCCTATATAGATAGATGTGTTGGGAACTCTAAATGAAACACGGTTTGTGCTACGTCTTGGAAATTTGAGAAAATAAAGTAGTTCTCAGTTATGTCTCTAAGGTTTGTTTCCTCTTGAAGCAGCCCTAAGCAGACACTGCCTAAAGACATTTTCATTGGAAATGTGTGCCAAGCGTCCAAAAGTACTGGTTTTCTGAAATCTCGCAAACCTTTTTTCACCCAATCTTGATGAGACATTGTGGTAATGATCAGTTCACTAGGCCCACTTGGCTGCCCAATTTTCACACTATAGGTTGAAGCGTTCCTTTCCAGTAAGAGTTTGAATTTTTAGGTTTCACTCTGTTATCTCCTATATAGATAGATGTGTTGGGAACTATAAATGAAACACGGTTTGTGCTAGCTCTTTGAAATTTGACAAAATAAAGTAGTTTTAGATTCTGTCTCTATGGTTTGTTTCCTCTTGAAGCAGCCCTACCTAGAGACTGCCTAAATACACTTTCATTGGAAAGGTGTGCCAAACGTCCAAACGTACTGGTTTTCTGAAATCTCGGCAAACATTTTTTCACCCAATCTTGATGATTCTCTGTGGTAGTGATCAGTTCACTAAGTCCACTTGGCTGCCCAATTTTCACTCTTCTAGGTTGAAGCGTTCGTTTCCAGCAAGAGTTTGAATTTTTAGGTTTCACTCTGTTTTCTCCTATATAGATAGATATGTTGGGAACTCTAAATGAAACACGGTTTGTGCTAGGTCTTTGAAAATTGAGAAAATAAAGTAGTTCTCAGTTATGTCTCTAAGGTTTGTTTCCTCTTGAAACAGCCCTAAGCAGAGACTGCCTAAAGACATTTTCATTGGAAAGGTGTTCCAAGCGTCCAAAATTACTGGTTTTCTGAAATCTCGGCAAACCTTTTTTCACCCAATCTTGATGAGACATTGTGGTAATGATCAGTTCACTAAGCCCACTTGGCTGCCCAATTGTCACACTCTAGTTTGAAGCTTTCCTTTCCAGTAAGAGTTTGAATTTTTAGGTTTCATTCTGTTATCTCCTATATAGATAGATGTGTTGGGAACTCTAAATGAAACACGGTTTGTGCTAGCTCTTTGAAAATTGACAAAATAAAGTAGTTCTAAGTTCTGTCTCTATGCTTTGTTTCCTCTTGAAGCAGCCCTACCTAGAGACTGCCTAAATACACTTTCATTGGAAAGGTGTGCCAAGCGTCCAAAAGTACTGGTTTTCTGAAATCTCGGCAAATATTTTTTCACCCAATCTTGATGATTCTCTGTGGTAATGATCAGTTCACTAAGTCCACTTGGCTGCCCAATTTTCACTCTTCTAGGTTGAAGCGTTCGTTTCCAGTAAGAGTTTGAATTTTTAGGTATCACTCTGTATTCTCCTATATAGATAGATATGTTGGGAACTCTAAATGAAACACGGTTTGTGCTAGGTCTTTGAAAATTGAGATAATAAAGTGGTTCTAAGTTCTGTCTCTAAGGTTTGTTTCCTCTTGAAGCAGCCCTAAGCAAAGACTGCCTAAAGACATTTTCATTGGAAAGGTGTGCCAAGCGTCCAAAAGTACTGGTTTTCTGAAATATCGGCAAACATTTTTTCACCCAATCTTGATCATTCTCTGTGGTAGTGATCAGTTCACTAAGTCCACTTGGCTGCCCAATTTTCACTCTTCTAGGTTGAGGCGTTCGTTTCTAGTAAGAGTTTGAATTTTTAGGTTTCACTCTGTTTTCTCCTATATAGATAGAATTGTTGGGAACTCTAAATGAAACACGGTTTGTGCTAGCTCTTTGAAAATTGACAAAATAAAGTAGTTTTAGGTTCTGTCTCTATGGATTGTTTCCTCTTGAAGCAGCCCTAACTGGAGCCTGCCTAAATACACTTTCGTTGGAAAAGTGTGCCAAGCGTCCAAAAGTACTGGTTTTCTGAAATCTCGGCAAACATTTTTTCACTCAATCTTGATGATTCTCTGTGGTAGTGATCAGTTCACTAAGCCCACTTGGCTGCCCAATTTTCACTCTTCTAGGTTGAAGCGTTCGTTTCCAGTAGGAGTTTGAATTTTTAGGTTTTACTCTGTTTTCTCCTATATGGATAGATGTTTTGGGAACTCTAAATGAAACACGGTTTGTGCTAGCTCTTTGAAAATTGACAAAATAAAGTAGTTCTAATTTCTGTCTCTATGATTTGTCTCCTCTTGAAGCAGCCCTAACTGGAGACTGCCTAAATATACTTTCATTGGAAAGGTGTGCCAAGCGTCCAAAAGTACTGGTTTTCTGAAATTTCGGCAAACATTTTTTCACCCAATCTTGATGATTCTCTGTGGTAATGATCAGTTCACTAAATCCACTTGGCTGCCCAATTTTCACTCTTCTAGGTTGAAGCGTTCGTTTCCAGTAACAGTTTGAATTTTTAGGTTTCACTCTGTTTTCTCCTATATAGATAGATGTGTTGGGAACTCTAAATGAAACACGGTTTGTGCTACGTCTTTGAAATTTGAGAAAATAAAGTAGTTCTCAGTTATGTCTCTAAGGTTTGTTTCCTCTTGAAGCAGCCCTAAGCAGAGACTGCCTAAAGACATTTTCATTGGAAATGTGTCCCATGCGTCCAAAAGTACTGGTTTTCTGAAATCTCGGCAAAACTTTTTTCACCCAATCTTGATGAGACATTGTGGTAATGATCAGTTCACTAGGCCCACTTGGCTGCCCAATTTTCACACTCTAGGTTGAAGCGTTCCTTTCCAGTAAGAGTTTGAATTTTTAGGTTTCACTCTGTTTTCTCCTATATAGATAGATGTGTTGGGAACTCTAAATGAAACACGGTTTTTGCTAGCTCTTTGAAATTTGACAAAATCAAGTAGTTCTAAGTTCTGTCTCTATGCCTTGTTTTCTCTTGAAGCAAGCCCTACCTAGAGACTGCCTAAATACACTTTCATTGGAAAGGTGTGCCAAGCGTCCAAAAGTACTGGTTTTCTGAAATCTCGGCAAACATTTTTTCACCCAATCTTGATGATTCTCTGTGGTAATGATCAGTTCACTAAGTCCACTTGGCTGCCCAATTTTCACTCTTCTAGGTTGAAGCGTTCGTTTCCAGTAAGAGTTTGAATTTTTAGGTATCACTCTGTTTTCTCCTATATAGATAGATGTGTTGGGAACTCTAAATGAAACACGGTTTGTGCTAGCTCTTTGAAATTTGACAAAATAAAGTAGTTTTAGGTTCTGTCTCTATGGTTCGTTTCCTCTTGAAGCAGCCCTACCTAGAGACTGCCTAAATACACTTTCATTGGAAAGGTGTGCCAAGCGTCCAAATGTACTGGTTTTCTGAAATCTCGGCAAACATTTTTTCACCCAATCTTGATGATTCTCTGTGGTAGTGATCAGTTCACTAAGTCCACTTTGCTGTCCAATTTACACTCTTCTAGGTTGAAGCGTTCGTTTCCAGTAAGAGTTTGAATTTTTAGGTATCACTCTGTTTTCTCCTATATAGATAGATGTGTTGGGAACTCTAAATGAAACACGGTTTGTGCTAGGTCTTTGAAAATTGAGAAAATAAAGTAGTTCTAAGTTCTGTCTCTAAGGTTTGTTTCCTCTTGACGCAGCCCTAAGCAAGACTGCCTAAAGACATTTTCATTGGAAAGGTGTGCCAAGCGTCCAAAAGTACTGGTTTTCTGAAATCTCGGCAAACATTTTTTCACCCAATCTTGATGATTCTCTGTGGTAGGGATCAGTTCACTAAGCCCACTTGGCTGCCCAATTTTCACTCTTCTAGGTTGAAGCGTTCGTTTCCAGTAAGAGTTTGAAATTTTAGGTTTTACTCTGTTTTCTCCTATATAGATAGATGTGTTGGGATCTCTAAATGAAACACGGTTTGTGCTAGCTCTTTGAAAATTGACAAAATAAAGTAGTTCTAAGTTCTGTCTCTAAGGTTTGTTTCCTCTTGATGCCGCCCTAAGCAGAGACTGCCTAAAGACATTTTCATTGGAAAATTGTGCCAAGCGTCCAAAAGTACTGGTTTTCTGAAATCTCGGCAAACATTTTTTCACCCAATCTTGATGATTCTCTGTGGTAGTGATGAGTTCACTAAGTCCACTTGGCTGCCCAATTTTCACTCTTCTAGGTTGAAGCGTTCTTTTCCAGTAAATGTTTGAATTTTTAGGTATCACTCTGTTTTCTCCTATATAGATAGATGTGTTGGGAACTCTAAATGAAACACGGTTTGTGCTAGGTCTTTGAAAATTGAGAAAATAAAGTAGTTCTAAGTTCTGTCTCTAAGGTTTGTTTCCTCTTGAAGCAGCCCTAAGCAAAGACTGCCTAAAGACATTTTCATTGGAAAGGTGTGCCAAGCGTCCAAAAGTACTGGTTTTCTGAAATCTCGGCAAACCTTTTTTCACCCAATCTTGATGATTCTCTGTGGCAGTGATCAGTTCACTAAGTCCAATTGGCTGCCCAATTTTCACTCTTCTAGGTTGAAGCGTTCCTTTCCAGTAAGAGTTTGAATTTTTAGGTTTCACTCTGTTATCTCCTATATAGATAGATGTGTTGGGAACTCTAAATGAAACACGGTTTGTGCTAGCTCTTTGAAATTTGACGAAATAAAGTAGTTTTAGGTTCTGTCTCTATGGTTCGTTGCCTCTTGAAGCAGCCCTATCTGGAGAATGCCTAAATACACTTTCATTGGAAAGGTGTGCCAAGCGTCCAAAAGTACTGGTTTTCTGAAATCTCGGAAAACATTTTTTCACCCAATCTTGATGATTCTCTGTGGTAGTGATCAGTTCACTAAGCCCACTTGGCTGCCCAATTTTCACTCTTCTAGGTTGAAGCGTTCGTTTCCAATAAGAGTTTGAATTTTTAGGTTTTACTCTGTTTTCTCCTATATAGATAGATGTGTTGGGATCTCTAAATGAAACACGGTTTGTGCTAGCTCTTTGAAAATTGACAAAATAAAGTAGTTCTAAGTTCTGTCTCTAAGGTTTGTTTCCTCTTGATGCCACCCTAAGCAGAGACTGCCTAAAGACATTTTCATTGGAAAGGTGTGCCAAGCGTCCAAAAGTACTGGTTTTCTGAAATCTCGGCAAACCTTTTTCACCCAATCTTGATGGGACATTGTGGTAATGATCAGTTCACTAAGCCCACTTGGCTGCCCAATTTTCACACTCTAGGTTGAAGCGTTCCTTTCCAGTAAGAGTTTTAAAATTTAGGTTTCACTCTCTTTTCTCCTATATAGATAGATTTGTTGGAAACTCTAAATGAAACTCGGTTTGTGCTAGCTCTTTGAAAATTGACAAAATAAAGTAGTTCTAAGTTCTGTCTCTATGGTTTGTTTCCTCTTGAAGCAGCCCTACCAAGAGACTGCCTAAATACACTTTCATTGGAAAGGTGTGCCAAGCGTCCAAAAGTACTGGTTTTCTGAAATCTCGGCAAACATTTTTTCACCCAATCTTGATGATTCTCTGTCGTAATGATCAGTTCACTAAGTCCACTTGGCTGCCCAATTTTCACTCTTCTAGGTTGAAGCGTTCGTTTCCAGTAAGAGTTTGAATTTTTAGGTTTCACTCTGTTTTCTCCTATATAGATAGATGTGTTGGGAACTCTAAATGAAACACGGTTTGTGCAAGGTCTTAGAAATTTGAGAAAATGAAGTAGTTCTCAGTTCTGTCTCTATGGTTTGTTTCCTCTTGAAGCATCCCTAAGCAAAGACTGCCTAAAGACATTTTCATTGGAAAGGTGTGCCAAGCGTCCAAAAGTACTGGTTTTCTGAAATCTCGGCAAACCTTTTTTCACCCAATCTTGATGATTCTCTGTGGTAGTGATCAGTTCACTAAGTCCACTTGGCTGCCCAATTTTCACTCTTCTAGGTTGAAGCGTTCCTTTCCAGAAAGAGTTTGAATTTTTAGGTTTCACTCTGTTATCTCCTATATAGATAGATGTGTTGGGAACTCTAAATGAAACACGGTTTGTGCTAGCTCTTTGAAATTTGACAAAATAAAGTAGTTTTAGGTTCTGTCTCTATGGTTCGTTTCCTCTTGAAGCAGCCCTAACTGGAGACTGCCTAAATACACTTTCATTGGAAAGGTGTGCCAAGCGTCCAAAAGTACTGGTTTTCTGAAATCTCGGCAAACAATTTTTCACCCAATCTTGATGATTCTCTGTGGTAGTGATCAGTTCACTAAGCCCACTTGGCTGCCCAATTTTCACTCTTCTAGGTTGAAGCGTTCGTTTCCAGTAAGAGTTTGAATTTTTAGGTTTTACTCTGTTTTGTCCTATATAGATAGATGTGTTGGGATCTCTAAATGAAACACGGTTTGTGCTAGCTCTTTGAAAATTGACAAAATAAAGTAGTTCTAAGTTCTGTCTCAAAGGTTTGTTTCCTCTTGATGCCGCCCTAAGCAGAGACTGCCTAAAGACATTTTCATTGGAAAGGTGTGCCAAGTGTCCAAAAGTACTGGTTTTCTGAAATCTCGGCAAACATTTTTTCACCCAATCTTGATGATTCTCTGTGGTAATGATCAGTTCCCTAAGCCCACTTGGCTGCCCAATTTTTACACTCTAGGTTGATGCATTCATTTCCAGTAACAGTTTGAATTTTTAGGTATCACTCTCTTTTCTCCTATATAGATAGATGTGTTGGGAACTCTAAATGAAACACGGTTTGTGCTAGCTCGTTGAAAATTGACAAAATAAAGTAGTTCTAAGTTCTGTGTTTATGGTTTGTTTCCTCTTGAAGCAGCCCTACCTAGAGACTGCCTAAATACACTTTCATTGAAAAGGTGTGCCAAGCGTCCAAACGTACTGGTTTTCTGAAATCTCGGCAAACATTTTTTCACCCAATCTTGATGATTCTCTGTGGTAGTGATCAGTTCACTAAGTCCACTTGGCTGCCCAATTTTCACTCTTCTAGGTTGAAGCGTTCTTTTCCAGTAAGAGTTTGAATTTTTAGGTATCACTCTGTTTTCTCCTATATAGATAGATGTGTTGGGAACTCTAAATAAAACACGGTTTGTGCTAGGTCTTTGAAAATTGAAAAAGTAAAGTAGTTCTAAGTTCTGTCTCTAAGGTTTGTTTCCTCTTGAAGCAGCCCTAAGCAAAGACTTCCTAAAGACATTTTCATTGGAAAGGTGTGCCAAGCGTCCAAAAGTACTGGTTTTCTGAAATCTCGGCAAACATTTTTTCACCCAATCTTGATGATTCTCTGTGGTAGTGATCAGTTCACTAAGTCCACTTGGCTGCCCCATTTTCACTCTTCTAGGTTGAAGCGATCGTTTCCAGTAAGAGTTTGAATTTTTAGGTTTCACTCTGTTTTCTCCTATATAGATAGATGTGTTGGGAACTCTAAATGAAACACGGTTTGTGCAAGGTCTTTGAAATTTGAGAAAATGAAGTAGTTCTCAGTTCTGTCTCTATGGTTTGTTTCCTCTTGAAGCAGCCCTACCTAGAGACTGCCTAAATACACTTTCATTGGAAAGGTGTGCCAAGCTTCCATACGTACTGGTTTTCTTAAATCTCGGCAAACATTTTTTCACCCAATCTTGATGATTCTCTGTGGTAGTGATCAGTTCACTAAGTCCACTTGGCTGCCCAATTTTCACTCTTCTAGGTTGAAGCGTTCGTTTCCAGTAAGAGTTTGAATTTTTAGGTTTCACTCTGTTTTCTCCTATATAGATACATGTGTTGGGAACTCTAAATGAAACACGGTTTTTGCTAGCTCTTTGAAATTTGAGAAAATAAAGTAGTTCTCAGTTATGTCTCTAAGGTTTGTTTCCTCTTGAAGCAGCCCTAAGCAGAGACTGCCTAAAGACATTTTCATTGGAAAGCTGTGCCAAGCGTCCAAAAGTACTGGTTTTCTGAAATCTCGGCAAACCTTTTTTCACGCAATCTTGATGAGACATTGTGGTAATGTTCAGTTCACTAAGCCCACTTGGCTGCCCAATTTTCACACTCTAGGTTGAAGCGTTCCTTTCCAGTAAGAGTTTGAATTTTTAGGTTTCACTCTGTTTTCTCCTATATAGATAGATGTGCTGGGAACTCTAAATGAAACACGGTTTGTGCTAGCTCTTTGAAAATTGACAAAATAAAGTAATTCTAAGTTCTGTCTCTATGGTTTGTTTCCCTTGAAGCAGCCCTAGGCAGAGACTGCCTAAAGACATTTTCATTGCAAAGGTGTGCAAAGCGTCCAAAAGTACTGGTTTTCTGAAATCTCGGCAAACCTTTTTTCACCCAATCTTGATGATTCTCTGTGGTAATGATCAGTTCACTAGGCCCACTTGGCTGCCCAATTTTCACACTCTAGGTTGAAGCGTTCCTTTCCAGTAAGAGTTTGAATTTTTAGGTTTCACTCTGTTTTCTCCTATATAGATAGATGTGTTGGGAACTCTAAATGAAACACGGTTTGTGCTAGCTCTTTGAAAATTGACAAAATAAAGTAGTTTTAGGTTCTGTCTCTATGGTTTGTTTCCTCGTGTAGCAGCCCTAACAAGAGACTGCCTAAATACACTTTCATTGGAAAGGTGTGCCAAGCGTCCAAAAGTACTGGTTTTCTGAAATCTCGGCAAACATTTTTTCGCCCAATCTTCATGATTCTCTTTAGTAATGATCAGTTCACTAAGTCCACTTGGCTGCCCAATTTTCACTCTTCTAGGTTGAAGCGTTCGTTTCCAGTAGCAGTTTGAATTTTTAGGTTTCACTCTGTTTTCTTTTATATAGATAGATGTGTTGGGAACTCTAAATGAAACACGGTTTGTGCTAGCTCTTTGAAATTTGACAAAATAAAGTAGTTTTAGGTTCTGTCTCTATGGTTTGTTTCCTCTTGAAGCAGCCCTACCTAGAGACTGCCTAAATACACTTTAATTGGAAAGGTGTGCCAAGCGTCCAAACGTACTGGTTTTCTTAAATCTCGGCAAACATTTTTTCACCCAGTCTTGATGATTCTCTGTCGTAGTGATCAGTTCACTAAGTCCACTTGGCTGCCCAATTTTCACTCTTCTAGGTCGAAGCGTTCGTTTCCAGTAAGAGTTTGAATTTTTAGGTATCACTCTGTTTTCTCCTATATAGATAGATGTGTTGGGAACTCTAAATGAAACACGGTTTGTGCTACGTCTTTGAAAATTGAGAAAACAAAGTAGTTCTAAGTTCTGTCTCTAAGGATTGTTTCCTCTTGAAGCAGCCCTAAGCAAAGACTGCCTGAAGACATTTTCAGTGGAAAGGTGTGCCAAGCATCCAAAAGTACTGGTTTTCTGAAATCTCGGCAAACCTTTCTTCATCCAATCTTGATGAGACATTGTGGTAATGATCAGTTCACTAAGCCCACTTGGCTGCCCAATTTTCACTCTTCTAGGTTGAAGCATTCGTTTCCAGTAAGAGTTTGAATTTTTAGGTTTCACTCTGTTTTCTCCAATATAGATAGATTTGTTTGGAACTCTAAATGAAACACGGTTGTGCTAGATCTTTGAAAATTGACAAAATAAAGTAGTTTTAGGTTCTGTGTCTATGGTTTGTTTCCTCTTGAAGCAGCCCTTACTAGAGACTGCCGAAATACACTTTCATTGGAAAGGTGTGCCAAGCGTCCAAAAGTACTGGTTTTCTGAAATCTCGGCAAACATTTTTTCACCCAATCTGAATGATTCTCTGTGGTAGTGATCAGTTCACTAAGCCCACTTGGCTGCCCATTTTCACTCTTCTAGGTTGAAGCGTTCGTTTCCAGTAAGAGTTTGAATTTTTAGGTTTCACTCTGTTTTCTGCTATATAGATTGATGTGTTTGGAACTGTAAATGAAACACGGTTTGTGCTAGCTCTTTGAAATTTGACAAAATAAAGTAGTTTTAGGTTCTGTCTATATGGTTTGTTTCCTCGTGTAGCAGCCCTAACTAGAGACTGCCTAAATACACTTTAATTGAAAAGGTGTGCCAAGCGTCCAAAAGTACAGGTTTTCTGAAATCTCGCAAACCTTTTTTCACCCAATCTTGATGACACATTATGGTAATGATTAGTTCACTAAGCCCACCTGGCTGCCCAATTTTCACTCTTCTAGGTTGAAGCATTTGTTTCCAATTAGAGTTTGAATTTTTAGGTTTCACTCTGTTTTCTCCTATATAGATAGATGTGTTGGGAACTCTAAATGAAACACGGTAGGTGCTAGCTTTTTGAAAATTGAAAAAAAATTATTTCTAAGTTCTGTCTCTATGGTTTGTTTCCTCTTGAAGCAGCCCTAGGCAGAGTCTGCCTAAAGACATTTTCATTGGAAATGTATGCCAAGCCTCCAAAAGTACTGGTTTTCTTAAATCTCGGCAAACATTTTTTCACCCAATCTTGATGATTCTCTGTGGTAGTGATCAGTTCACTAAGTCCACTTGGCTGCCCAATTTTCACTCTTCTAGTTTGAAGCGTTCGTTTCCAGTAAGAGTTTGAATTTTTAGGTATCACTCTGTTTTCTCCTATATAGATAGATGTGTTGGGAACTCTAAATGAAACACGGTTGGTGCTAGGTCTTTGAAAATTGAGAAAATAAAGTAGTTCTAAGTTCTGTCTCTAAGGTTTGTTTCCTCTTGAAGCAGCCCTAAGCAGAGACTGCCTAAAGACATTTTCATTGGAAAGGTGTGCCAAGCGTCCAAAATTACTGGTTTTCTGAAATCTCGGCAAACCTTTTTTCACCCAAACTTGATGACACATTGTGGTAATGATCAGTTCACTAAGCCCACCTGGCTGCCCAATTTTCACTCTTCTAGGTTGAAGCATTCGTTTCCAAAAAGAGTTTGAATTTTTAGGTTTCACTCTGTTTTCTCCTATATAGATAGATGTGTTGGGAACTCTAAATGAAACACAGTAGGTGCTAGCTTTTTGAAAATTGAAAAAAAAAATGTAGTTCTAAGTTCTGTCTCTATGATTTGTTTCCTCTTGAAGCAGCCCTAGGCAGAGACTGCCTAAAGACATTTTTATTGGAAAGGTGTGCCAAGCGTCCAAAAGTACTGGTTTTCTTAAATCTCGGCAAACATTTTTTCACCCAATCTGGATGATTCTCTGTGGTAGTGATCAGTTCACTAAGTCCACTTCGCTGCCCAATTTTCACACTTCTAGGTTGACGCGTTCGTTTCCAGTAAGAGTTTGAATTCTTACGTTTCACTATGTTTTCTCCTATATAGATAGATGTTTTGGAACTCTAAATGAAACACGGTTTGTGCTAGCTCTTTGAAATTTGACAAAATAAAGTAGTTTTAGGTTCTGTCTCTATGGTTGGTTTCCTCTTGAAGCAGCCCTACCTAGAGACTGCCTAAATTCACTTTCATTGGAAAGGTGTGCCAAGCGTCCAAACGTACTGGTTTTCTTAAATCTCGGCAAACATTTTTTCACCCAATCTGGATGATTCTCGGTGGTAGTTATCGGTTCACTAAGTCCACTTGGCAGCCCAATTTTCACTCTTCTAGGTTGAAGCGTTCGTTTCCAGTAAGAGTTTGAATTTTTAGGTTTCACTCTGTTTTCTCCTATATAGATAGATGTGTTGGGAACTCTAAATGAAACACGGTTTGTGCTAGCTCTTTGAAATTTGACAAAATAAAGTAGTTTTAGGATCTGTGTCTATGGGTTGTTTCCTCCTGAAGCAGCCCTAAGCAGAGACTGCTTAAGGACATTTTCATTTGAAAGGTGTGCCAAGCGTCCAAAAGTCCTGGTTTTCTGAAATCTCGGCAAACATTTTTTCACCCAATCTTGATGATTCTCTGTGGTAATGATCAGTTCACTAAGTCCACTTGGCTGCCCAATTTTCACTCTTCTAGGTTGAAGGGTTCGTTTCCAGTAACAGTTTGAATTTTTAGGTTTCACTCTGTTTTCTCCTATATAGATAGATGTGTTGGAAAATCTAAATGAAACATGGTTTGTGCTAGCTCTTTGAAAATTGACAAAATGAAGTAGTTCTAAGTTCTGTCTGTAAGGTTTGTTTCCTCTTGAAGCAGCCCTAAGCAGAGACTGCCTAAAGACATTTTCATTGGAAAGGTGTTCCAAGCGTTCAAAAGTACTGGTTTTCTGAAATCTCGGC
The DNA here is from genome assembly GCF_048772815.1 of Callospermophilus lateralis. Taxonomy (NCBI): domain Eukaryota; kingdom Metazoa; phylum Chordata; class Mammalia; order Rodentia; family Sciuridae; genus Callospermophilus; species Callospermophilus lateralis. The sequence goes on from NW_027517921.1 coordinate 16,727, forward strand.
AAACCTTTTTTCACCCAATCTTGATGACACATTATGGTAATGATCAGTTCACTAAGCCCACCTGGCTGCCCAATTTTCACTCTTCTAGGTTGAAGCATTCGTTTCCAATAAGAGTTTGAATTTTTAGGTTTCACTCTGTTTTCTCCTATATAGATAGATGTGTTGGGAACTCTAAATGAAACACGGTAGGTGCTAGCTTTTTGAAAATTGAAAAAAAATTAGTTCTAAGTTCTGTCTCTATGGTTTGTTTCCTCTAGAAGCAGCCCTAACTAGAGACTGCCTAAACACACTTTCATTGGAAAGGTGTGCCAAGCGTCTAAAAGTACTGGTTTTCTGAAATCTCGGCAAACCTTTTTTCACCCAATCTTGATGAGACATTGTGGTAATGATCAGTTCACTAAGCCCACTTGGCTGCCCAATTTTCACACTCTAGGTTGAAGCGTTCGTTTCCAGTAAGAGTTTGAATTGTTAGGTTTCACTCTGTTTTCTCTTATATAGATAGATGTTTTTGGAACTCTAAATGAAACACGGTTTGCTCTAGATCTTTGAAAATTGACAAAATAAAGTAGTTTTAGGTTCTGTGTCTATGGTTTGTTTCCTCTTGAAGCAGCCGTAACTAGTGACTGCCTAAATACACTTTCATTGGAAAGGTGTGCCAAGCGTCCAAAAGTACTTGTTTTCTGAAATTTCGGGAAACATTTTTTCACCCAATCTTGATCATTCTCTGTGGTAATGACCAGTTCACTAAGTCCACTTGGCTGCCCAATTTTCACTCTTCTAGGTTGAAGCGTTCGTTTCCAGTACGAGTTTGAATTTTTAGGTATCACTCTGTTTTCTCCTATATAGATAGATGTGTTGGGAACTCTAAATGAAACACGGTTTGCTATAGATCTTTGAAAATGGACAAAATATGTAGTTTTAGGTTCTGTCTCTATGGTTCGTTTCCTCTTGAAGCAGCCCTAACTAGAGACTGCCGAAATACACTTTCATTGGAAAGGTGTGCGAAGCGTCCAAAAGTACTGGTTTTCTGAAATCTCGGCAAACATTTTTTCACCCAATCTTGATGATTCTCTGTGGTAATGATCAGTTCACTAAGTCCACTTGGCTGCCCAATTTTCACTCTTCTAGGTTGAAGCGTTCGTTTCCAGTAAGAGTTTGAATTTTTAGGTTTCACTCTGTTTTCTCCTATATAGATAGATTTGTTTGGAACTCTAAATGAAACACGGTTGTGCTAGATCTTTGAAAATTGACAAAATAAAGTAGTTTTAGGTTCTGTGTCTATGGTTTGTTTCCTCTAGTAGCAGCCCTAAGCAGAGACTGCGTAAGTAAACTTTCATTGGAAAGGTGTGCCAAGCGTCCAAAAGTACTGGGTTTCTGAAATCTCGGCAAACATTTTTTCACCCAATCTGAATGATTCTCTGTGGTAGTGATCAGTTCACTAAGCCCACTTGGCTGCCCATTTTCACTCTTCTAGGTTGAAGCGTTCGTTTCCAGTAAGAGTTTGAATTTTTAGGTTTCACTCTGTTTTCTCCTATATAGATAGATGTGTTGGGAACTCTAAATGAAACACGGTTTGTGCTAGCTCTTTGAAATTTGACAAAACAAAGTAGTTTTAGGATCTGTGTTTATGGGTTGTTTCCTCTTGAAGCAGCCCTAAGCAGAGACTGCCTAAGGACATTTTCATTGGAAAGGTGTGCCAAGCGTCCAAAAGTACTGGTTTTCTGAAATCTCGGCAAACATTTTTTCACCCAATCTTGATGATTCTCTGTGGTAATGATCAGTTCACTAAGTCCACTTGGCTGCCCAATTTTCACTCTTCTAGGTTGAAGGGTTCGTTTCCAGTAACAGTTTGAATTTTTAGGTTTCACTCTGTTTTCTCCTATATAGATAGATGTGTTGGAAAATCTAAATGAAACATGGTTTGTGCTAGCTCTTTGAAAATTGACAAAATGAAGTAGTTCTAAGTTCTGTCTGTAAGGTTTGTTTCCTCTTGAAGCAGCCCTAAGCAGAGACTGCCTAAAGACATTTTCATTGGAAAGGTGTTCCAAGCGTTCAAAAGTACTGGTTTTCTGAAATCTCGGCAAACCTTTTTTCACCCAATCTTGATGACACATTGTGGTAATGATCAGTTCACTAAGCCCACCTGGCTGCCCAATTTTCACTCTTCTAGGTTGAAGCATTCGTTTCCAATAAGAGTTTGAATTTTTAGGTTTCACTCTGCTTTCTCTTATATAGATAGATGTGTTGGGAACTCTAAATAAAACACGGTAGGTGCTAGCTTTTTGAAAATTGAAAAAAAAATGTAGTTCTAAGTTCTGTCTCTATGATTTGTTTCCTCTTGAAGCAGCCCTAGGCAGAGACTGCCTAAAGACATTTTCATTGGAAAGGTGTGCCAAGCGTCCAAAAGTACTGGTTTTATGAAATCTCGGCAAACATTTTTTCACCCAATCTGGATGATTCTCTGTGGTAGTGATCAGTTCACTAAGTCCACTTGGCTGCCCAATTTTCACTCTTCTAGGTTGAAGCGTTCGTTTCCAGTAAGAGTTTGATATCTTACGTTTCACTATGTTTTCTCCTATATAGATAGATGTTTTGGAACTCTAAATGAAACACGGTTTGTGCTAGCTCTTTGAAATTTGACAAAATAAAGTAGTTTTAGGTTCTGTCTCTATGGTTTGTTTCCTCTTGAAACAGCCCTACCTAGATACTGCATAAATACACTTTCATTGGAAAGGTGTGCCAAGCGTCCAAACGTACTGGTTTTCTTAAATCTCGGTAAACATTTTTTCACCCAATCTGGATGATTCTCTGTGGTAGTTATCGGTTCACTAAGTCCACTTGGCAGGCCAATTTTCACTCTTCTAGGTTGAAGCGTTCGTTTCCAGTAAGAGTTTGAATTTTTAGGTTTCACTCTGTTTTCTCCTATATAGATAGATGTGTTGGGAACTCTAAATGAAACACGGTTTGTGCTAGCTCTTTGAAATTTGACAAAATAAAGTAGTTTTAGGTTCTGTGTCTATGGTTTGTTTCCTCTTGAAGCAGCCCTAAGCAGAGACTGCCTAAGGACATTTTCATTGGAAAGGTGTGCCAAGCGTCCAAAAGTACTGGTTTTCTGAAATCTCGGCAAACCTTTTTTCACCCAATCTTGATGATTCTCTGTGGTAGTGATCAGTTCACTAAGTCCACTTGGCTGCCCAATTTTCACTCTTCTAGGTTGAAGCGTTCGTTTCCAATAAGAGTTTGAATTTTTAGGTTTCATTCTGTTTTCTCCTATATAGATAGATGTGTTGGGAACTCTAAATGAAACACGGTTTGCTCTAGATCTTTGAAAATGGACAAATTATGTAGTTTTAGGTTCTGTCTCTATGGTTTGTTTCCTCTTGAAGCAGCCCTAACTGGAGACTGCCCAAATACACTTCCATTTGAAAGGTGTGCCAAGCGTCCAAAAGTACTGGTTTTCTGATATCTCGGCAAACATTTTTTCACCCAATCTTGATGATTCTCTGTGGTAGTGATAAGTTCACTAAGCCCACTTGGCTGCCCAATTTTCACTCTTCTAGGTTGAAGCATTCGTTTCCAGTAAGAGTTTGAATTTTTAGGTTTCACTCTGTTTTCTCCTATATAGATAGATATATTTGGAACTCTAAATGAAACACGGTTTGTGCTAGATGTTTGAAAATTGACAAAATAAAGTAGTTTTAGGTTCTGTGTCTATGGTTTGTTTCCTCTTGAAGCAGCCCTAACTAGAGACTGCCTAAATACACTTTCATTGGAAAGGTGTGCCAAGCGTCTAAAAGTACTGGTTTTCTGAAATCTCGGCAAACATTTTTTCACCCAATCTTGATCATTCTCTGTGGTAATGACCAGTTCACTAAGTCCACTTGGCTGCCCAATTTTCACTCTTCTAGGTTGAAGCCTTCGTTTCCAGTAAGAGTTTGAATTTTTAGGTATCACTCTGTTTTCTCCTATATAGATAGATGTGTTGGGAACTCTAAATGAAACACGGTTTGCTCTAGATCTTTGAAAATTGACAAAATATGTAGTTTTAGGTTCTGTCTCTATGGTTTGTTTCCTCTAGAAGCAGCCCTAACTAGAGACTGCCTAAACACACTTTCATTGGAAAGGTGTGCCAAGCGTCCAAAAGTACTGGTTTTCTGAAATCTCGGCAAATGTTTTTTCACCCAATCTTGATGAGACATTGTGGTAATGATCAGTTCACTAAGCCCACTTGGTTGCCCAATTTTCACACTCTAGGTTGAAGCGTTCGTTTCCAGTAAGAGTTTGAATTTTTAGGTTTCAATCTGTTTTCTCCTATATAGATACATGTGTTTGGAACTCTAAATGAAACACGGTTTGTGCTAGATCTTTGAAAATTGACAAAATAAAATAGTTTTAGGTTCTGTGTCTATGGTTTGTTTCCTCTTGAAGCAGCCCTAAATAGAGACTGGCTAAATACACTTTCATTGGAAAGGTGTGCCAAGCGTCCAAAAGTACTGGTTTTCTGAAATCTCGGCAAACATTTTTTTACCCAATATGATGATTCTCTGTGGTAATGATCAGTTCACTAAGCCCACTTGGCTGCCCAATTTTCACACTCTAGGTTGAAGCGTTCATTTCCAGTAAGAGTTTGAATTTTTAGGTTTCACTCTGTTTTCTCCTATATAGATAGATGTGTTGGGAACTCTAAATGAAACACGGTAGGTGCTAGCTTTTTGAAAATTGAAAAAAAAAAAGGAGTTCTAAGTTCTGTCTCTATGGTTTGTTTCCTCTTGAAGCAGCCCTAGGCAGAGTCTGCCTAAAGACATTTTCATTGGAAAGGTGTGCCAAGCGTCCAAAAGTACTGGTTTTCTTAAATCTCGGCAAATATTTTTTCACCCAATCTGGATGATTCTCTGAGGTAGTGATCAGTTCACTAAGTCCACTTGGCTGCCCTATTTTCACTCTTCTAGTTTGAAGCGTTTGTTTCCAGTAAGAGTTTGCATTTTTAGGTATCACTCTGTTTTCTCCTATATAGATAGATGTGTTGGGGACTCTAAATGAAACACGGTTTGTGCTAGGTCTTTCAAAATTGACAAAATAAAGTAGTTCTAAGTTCTGTCTCTAAGGTTTGTTTCCTCTTGAAGCAGCCCTAAGCAGGGACTGCCTAAAGACATTTTCATTGGAAAGGTGTGCGAAGCATCCAAAAGTACTGGTTTTCTGAAATCTCCGCAAACCTTTTTTCACCCAATCTGGATGATTCTCTGTGGTAGTGATCAGTTCATTAAGTCCACTTGGCTGCCCAATTTTCACTCTTCTAGGTTGAAGCGTTCGTTTCCTTTAAGAGTTTGAATTTTTACGTTTCACTATGTTTTCTCCTATATAGATAGATATTTTGGAACTCTAAATGAAACACGGTTTGTGCTAGCTCTTTGAAATTTGACAAAATAAATTAGTTTTAGGTTCTTTCTCTATGGTTTGTTTCCTCTAAGAGCAGCCCTACCTAGAGACTGCCTAAATACACTTTCATTGGAAAGGTGTGCCAAGCTTCCAAACGTACTGGTTTTCTTAAATCTCGCAAACATTTTTTCACCCAATCTTGATGATTCTCTGTGGTAATGATCAGTTCACTACGTCCACTTGGCTGCCCAATTTTCACTCTTCTAGGTTGAAGCGTTCGTTTCCAATAAGAGTTTGAATTTTTAGGTTTCACTCTGTTTTCTCCTATATAGATAAATGTGTTTGGAACTATAAATGAAACACGGTTTGCTCTAGATCTTTGAAAATGGACAAAATATGTAGTTTTAGGTTCTGTCTCTATGGTTTGTTTCCTCTAGAAGCAGCCCTAACTAGAGACTGCCTAAACAGACTTTCATTGGAAAGGTGTGCCAAGCATCTAAAAGTACTGGTTTTCTGAAATCTCGGCAAACATTTTTTCACCCAATCTTGATGATTCTCTGTGGTAGTGATCAGTTCACTAAGTCCACTTGGCTGCCCAATTTTCACTCTTCTAGTTTGAAGCGTTCGTTTCCAGTAAGAGTTTGAATTTTTAGGTATCACTCTGTTTTCTCCTATATAGATAGATGTGTTGGGAACTCTAAATGAAACACGGTTGGTGCTAGGTCTTTGAAAATTGAGAAAATAAAGTAGTTCTAAGTTCTGTCTCTAAGGTTTGTTTCCTCTTGAAGCAGCCCTAAGCAGCGACTGCCTAAAGACATTTACATTGGAAAGGTGTGCCAAGCGTCCAAAAGTACTGGTTTTCTGAAATCTCGGCAAACCTTTTTTCACCCAATCTTGATGACACATTGTGGTAATGATCAGTTCACTAAGCCCACCTGGCTGCCCAATTTTCACTCTTCTAGGTTGAAGCATTCGTTTCCAATAAGAGTTTGAATTTTTAGGTTTCACTCTGTTTTCTCCTATATAGATAGATGTGTTGGGAACTCTAAATGAAACACGGTAGGTGCTAGCTTTTTGAAAATTGAAAAAAAAATGTAGTTCTAAGTTCTGTCTCTATGATTTGTTTCCTCTTGAAGTAGCCCTAGGCAGAGACTGCCTAAAGACATTTTCATTGGAAAGGTGTGCCAAGCGTCCAAAAGTATTGGTTTTATGAAATCTCGGCAAACATTTTTTCACCCAATCTGGATGATTCTCTGTGGTAGTGATCAGTTCACTAAGTCCACTTGGCTGCCCAATTTTCACTCTTCTAGGTTGAAGCGTTCGTTTCCAGTAAGAGTTTGAATTCTTACGTTTCACTATGTTTTCTCCTATATAGATAGATGTTTTGGAACTCTAAATGAAACACGGTTTGTGCTAGCTCTTTGAAATTTGACAAAATAAAGTAGTTTTAGGTTCTGTCTCTATGGTTTGTTTCCTCTTGAAGCAGCCCTACCTAGAGACTGCATAAATGCACTTTCATTGGAAAGGTGTGCCAAGCGTCCAAACGTACTGGTTTTCTTAAATCTCGGTAAACATTTTTTCACCCAATCTGGATGATTCTCTGTGGTAGTTATCGGTTCACTAAGTCCACTTGGCAGGCCAATTTTCACTCTTCTAGGTTGAAGCGTTCGTTTCCAGTAAGAGTTTGAATTTTTAGGTTTCACTCTGTTTTCTCCTATATAGATAGATGTGTTGGGAACTCTAAATGAAACACGGTTTGTGCTAGCTCTTTGAAATTTGACAAAATAAAGTAGTTTTAGGTTCTGTGTCTATGGTTTGTTTCCTCTTGAAGCAGCCCTAAGCAGAGACTGCCTAAGGACATTTTCATTGGAAAGGTGTGCCAAGCGTCCAAAAGTACTGGTTTTCTGAAATCTCGGCAAACCTTTTTTGACCCAATCTTGATGATTCTCTGTGGTAGTGATCAGTTCACTAAGTCCACTTGGCTGCCCAATTTTCACTCTTCTAGGTTGAAGCGTTCGTTTCCAATAAGAGTTTGAATTTTTAGTTTTCAATCTGTTTTCTCCTATATAGATAGATGTGTTTGGAACTCTAAATGAAACACGGTTTGCTCTAGATCTTTGAAAATGGACAAAATATGTAGTTTTAGGTTCTGTCTCTATGGTTTGTTTCCTCTTGAAGCAGCCCTAACTGGAGACTGCCCAAATACACTTCCATTTGAAAGGTGTGCCAAGCGTCCAAAAGTACTGGTTTTCTGATATCTCGGCAAACATTTTTTTCACCCAATCTTGATGATTCTCTGTGGTAGTGATAAGTTCACTAAGCCCACTTGGCTGCCCAATTTTCACTCTTCTAGGTTGAAGCATTCGTTTCCAGTAAGAGTTTGAATTTTTAGGTTTCACTCTGTTTTCTCCTATATAGATAGATATATTTGGAACTCTAAATGAAACACGGTTTGTGCTAGATGTTTGAAAATTGACAAAATAAAGTAGTTTTAGGTTCTGTGTCTATGGTTTGTTTCCTCTTGAAGCAGCCCTAACTAGAGACTGCCTAAATACACTTTCATTGGAAAGGTGTGCCAAGCGTCTAAAAGTACTGGTTTTCTGAAATCTCGGCAAACATTTTTTCACCCAATCTTGATCATTCTCTGTGGTAATGACCAGTTCACTAAGTCCACTTGGCTGCCCAATTTTCACTCTTCTAGGTTGAAGCCTTCGTTTCCAGTAAGAGTTTGAATTTTTAGGTATCACTCTGTTTTCTCCTATATAGATAGATGTGTTGGGAACTCTAAATGAAACACGGTTTGCTCTAGATCTTTGAAAATTGACAAAATATGTAGTTTTAGGTTCTGTCTCTATGGTTTGTTTCCTCTAGAAGCAGCCCTAACTAGAGACTGCCTAAACACACTTTCATTGGAAAGGTGTGCCAAGCGTCCAAAAGTACTGGTTTTCTGAAATCTCGGCAAACGTTTTTTCACCCAATCTTGATGAGACATTGTGGTAATGATCAGTTCACTAAGCCCACTTGGTTGCCCAATTTTCACACTCTAGGTTGAAGCGTTCGTTTCCAGTAAGAGTTTGAATTTTTAGGTTTCAATCTGTTTTCTCCTATATAGATACATGTGTTTGGAACTCTAAATGAAACACGGTTTGTGCTAGATCTTTGAAAATTGACAAAATAAAATAGTTTTAGGTTCTGTGTCTATGGTTTGTTTCCTCTTGAAGCAGCCCTAAATAGAGACTGGCTAAATACACTTTCATTGGAAAGGTGTGCCAAGCGTCCAAAAGTACTGGTTTTCTGAAATCTCGGCAAACATTTTTTTACCCAATATGATGATTCTCTGTGGTAATGATCAGTTCACTAAGCCCACTTGGCTGCCCAATTTTCACACTCTAGGTTGAAGCGTTCATTTCCAGTAAGAGTTTGAATTTTTAGGTTTCACTCTGTTTTCTCCTATATAGATAGATGTGTTGGGAACTCTAAATGAAACACGGTAGGTGCTAGCTTTTTGAAAATTGAAAAAAAAAAGGAGTTCTAAGTTCTGTCTCTATGGTTTGTTTCCTCTTGAAGCAGCCCTAGGCAGAGTCTGCCTAAAGACATTTTCATTGGAAAGGTGTGCCAAGCGTCCAAAAGTACTGGTTTTCTTAAATCCCGGCAAATATTTTTTCACCCAATCTGGATGATTCTCTGAGGTAGTGATCAGTTCACTAAGTCCACTTGGCTGCCCTATTTTCACTCTTCTAGTTTGAAGCGTTCGTTTCCAGTAAGAGTTTGCATTTTTAGGTATCACTCTGTTTTCTCCTATATAGATAGATGTGTTGGGGACTCTAAATGAAACACGGTTTGTGCTAGGTCTTTCAAAATTGACAAAATAAAGTAGTTCTAAGTTCCTGTCTCTAAGGTTTGTTTCCTCTTGAAGCAGCCCTAAGCAGAGACTGCCTAAAGACATTTTCATTGGAAAGGTGTGCGAAGCGTCCAAAAGTACTGGTTTTCTGAAATCTCGGCAAACCTTTTTTCACCCAATCTGGATGATTCTCTGTGGTAGTGATCAGTTCATTAAGTCCACTTGGCTGCCCAATTTTCACTCTTCTAGGTTGAAGCGTTCGTTTCCTTTAAGAGTTTGAATTTTTACGTTTCACTATGTTTTCTCCTATATAGATAGATATTTTGGAACTCTAAATGAAACACGGTTTGTGCTAGCTCTTTGAAATTTGACAAAATAAATTAGTTTTAGGTTCTTTCTCTATGGTTTGTTTCCTCTAAGAGCAGCCCTACCTAGAGACTGCCTAAATACACTTTCATTGGAAAGGTGTGCCAAGCTTCCAAACGTACTGGTTTTCTTAAATCTCGGCAAACATTTTTTCACCCAATCTTGATGATTCTCTGTGGTAATGATCAGTTCACTACGTCCACTTGGCTGCCCAATTTTCACTCTTCTAGGTTGAAGCGTTCGTTTCCAATAAGAGTTTGAATTTTTAGGTTTCACTCTGTTTTCTCCTATATAGATAAATGTGTTTGGAACTATAAATGAAACACGGTTTGCTCTAGATCTTTGAAAATGGACAAAATATGTAGTTTTAGGTTCTGTCTCTATGGTTTGTTTCCTCTAGAAGCAGCCCTAACTAGAGACTGCCTAAACACACTTTCATTGGAAAGGTGTGCCAAGCATCTAAAAGTACTGGTTTTCTGAAATCTCGGCAAACATTTTTTCACCCAATCTTGATGATTCTCTGTGGTAGTGATCAGTTCACTAAGTCCACTTGGCTGCCCAATTTTCACTCTTCTAGGTTGAAGCGTTCGTTTCCAGTAAGAGTTTGAATTTTTAGGTTTCACTCTGTTTTCTCCTATATAGATAGATGTGTTTGGAACTCTAAATGAAACACGGTTTGCTCTAGATCTTTGAAAATTGACAAAATATGTAGTTTTAGGGGTTCTGTCTCTATGGTTTGTTTCCTCTTGAAGCAGCCCTAACTGGAGACTGCCCAAATACACATCCATTTGAAAGGTGTGCCAAGCGTCCAAAAGTACTGGTTTTCTGAAATCTCGGCAAACATTTTTTCACCCAATCTTGATCATTCTCTGTGGTAATGACCAGTTCACTAAGTCCACTTGGCTGCCCAATTTTCACTCTTCTAGGTTGAAGCGTTCGTTTCCAGTAAGAGTTTGAATTTTTAGGTATCACTCTGTTTTCTCCTATATAGATAGATGTGTTGGGAACTCTAAATGAAACACGGTAGGTGCTAGCTCTTTGAAAATTGACAAAATAAAGTACTTCTAAGTTCTGTCTCTAAGGTTTGTTTCCTCTTGAAGCAGCCCTAAGCAGAGACTGCCTAAAGACATTTTCATTGGAAAGGTGTGCCAAGCGTCCAAAAGTTCAGGTTTTCTGAAATCACGGCAAATATTTTTTCACCCAATCTTGATGATTCTCTGTGGTAATGATCAGTTCACTAAGTCCACTTGGCTGCCCAATTTTCACTCTTCTAGGTTGAAGCGTTCGTTTCCAATAAGAGTTTGAATTTTTAGGTTTCACTCTGTTTTCTCCTATATAGATAGATGTGTTTGGAACTCTAAATGAAACACGGTTTGCTCTAGATCTTTGAAAATTGACAAAATATGTAGTTTTAGGTTCTGTGTCTATGGTTTGTTTCCTCTAGAACCAGCCCTAACTAGAGACTGCCTAAACACGCTTTCATTGGAAAGGTGTGCCAAGCGTCCAAAAGTACTGGTTTTCTGAAATCTCGGCAAACATTTTTTCACCCAATCTTGATGAGACATTGTGGTAATGATCAGTTCACTAAGCCCACTTGGCTGCAAAATTTTCACACTCTAGGTTGAAGAGTTCATTTCCAGTAAGAGTTTGAATTTTTAGGTTTCACTCTGTTTTCTCCTATATAGATAGATGTGTTGGGAACTCTAAATGAAACACGGTTTGTGCTAGCTCTTTGAAAATTGACAAAATAAAGTAGTTCTAATTTCTGTCTCTATGGTTTGTTTCCTCTTGAAGCAGCCCTACCTAGAGACTGCCTAAATACACTTTCATTGGAAAGGTGTACCAAGCGTCCAAAAAGTACTGGTTTTCTGAAATCTCGGCAAACATTTTTTCACCCAATCTTGATGATTCTCTGTCGTAATGATCAGTTCACTAAGTCCACTTGGCTGCCCAATTTTCACTCTTCTAGGTTGAAGCGTTCGTTTCCAGTAAGAGTTTGAATTTTTAGGTATCACTCTGTTTTCTCCTATGTAGATAGATGTGTTTGGAACTCTAAATGAAACACGGTTTGTGCTAGATCTTTGAAAATTGACAAAATAAAGTAGTTTTAGGTTCTGTCTCTATGGTTTGTTTCTTCTAGAAGCAGCCCTAACTAGAGACTGCCTAAATACACTTTCATTGGAAAGGTGTGCCAAGCGTCCAAAAGTACTGGTTTTCTGAAATCTCGGCAAACATTTTTTCACCCAATCTTGATGAGACATTGTGGTAATGATCAGTTCACTAAGCCCACTTGGCTGCCCAATTTTCACACTCTAGGTTGAAGCGTTCGTTTCCAGTAAGAGTTTGAATTTTTAGGTTTCACTCTGTTTTCTCCTATATAGATAGATGTTTTGGGAACTCTAAATGAAACACGGTTTGTGCTAGCTCTTTGAAAATTGACAAAATAAAGTAGTTCTAAGTTCTGTCTCTATGGTTTGTTTCCTCTTGAAGCAGCCCTACCTAGAGACTGCCTAAATACACTTTCATTGGAAAGGTGTGCCAAGCGTCCAAAAGGACTGGTTTTCTGAAATCTCGGCAAACATTTTTTCACCCAATCTTGATGATTCTCTGTGGTAATGATCAGTTCACTAAGTCCACTTGGCTGCCCAATTTTCACACTCTAGTTTGAAGCGTTCGTTTCCTGTAAGAGTTTGAATTTTTAGGTTTTCAATCTGTTTTCTCCATTATAGATAGATGTGTTGGGAACTCTAAATGAAACACGGTTTGTGCTAGCTCTTTGAAAATTCACAAAATAAAGTAGTTCTAAGTTCTGTCTCTATGGTTTGTTTCCTCTTGAAGCAGCCCTACCTAGAGACTGCCTAAATACACTTTCATTGGAAAGGTGTGCCAAGCGTCCAAAAGTACTGGTATTGTGAAATCTCGGCAAACCTTTTTTCACCCAATCTTGATCATTCTCTGTGGTAATGACCAGTTCACTAACTCCACTTGGCTGCCCAATTTTCACTCTTCTAGTTTGAAGCGTTCGTTTCCAGTAAGAGTTTGAATTTTTAGGTATCACTCTGTTTTCTTTGATATAGATAGATGTGTTGGGAACTCTAAATGAAACACGGATTGTGCTAGGTCTTTGAAAATTGAGAAAATAAAGTAGTTCTAAGTTCTTTCACTAAGTTTTGTTTCCTCTTGAAGCAGCCCTACGCAAAGACTGTCTAAAGACATTTTCAGTGGAATGGTGTGCCAATCATCCAAAAGTACTGGTTTTCTGAAATCTCGGCAAACCTTTTTTCACCCAATCTTGATGAGACACTGTGGTAATGATCAGTTCACTAAGTCCACTTGGCTGCCCAATTTTCACTCTTCTAGGTTGAAGCGTTCGTTTCCAGTAAGAGTTTGAATTTTTAGGTATCACTCTGTTTTCTCCTATGTAGATAGATGTGTTTGGAACTCTAAATGAAACACGGTTTGTGCTAGCTCTTTGGAATTTGACAAAATAAAGTAGTTTTAGGTTCTGTCTCTATGGATTGTTTCCTCTTGAAGCAGCCTTAACTAGACACTGAATAAATACACTTTCATTGGAAAGGTGTACCAATCGTCCAAAAGTACTGGTTTTCTGAGATCTCGGCAAACATTTTTTAACCCAATCTTGATGATTCTCTGTGGTAGTGATCAGTTCACTAAGCCCACTTGACTGCCCAATTTTCACTCTTCTAGGTTGAAGCGTTCGTTTCCAGTAAGAGTTTGAATTTTTAGGTTTCACTCTGTTTTCACCTATATAGATAGATTTGTTTGGAAATCTAAATGAAACACGGTTTGTGCTAGATCTTTGAAAATTGACAAAATAAAGTAGTTTTAGGTTCTGTGTCTATGGTTTGTTTCCTCTTGAAGCACCCCTAACTAGAGACTGCCTAAATACACTTTCATTGGAGAGTTGTGCCAAGCGTCCAAAAGTACTGGTTTTCTGAAATCTCGGCAAACATTTTTTCACCCAATCTTGATCATTCTCTGTGGTAATGACCAGTTCACTAAGTCCACTTGGCTGCCCAATTTTCACTCTTCTAGGTTGAAGCGTTCGTTTCCAGTAAGAGTTTGAATTTTTAGGTATCACTCTGTCTTCTCCTATAGAGATAGATGTGTTGGGAACTCTAAATGAAACACGGTTTTTGCTAGATCTTTGAAAATTGACAAAATAAAGTAGTTCTAAGTTCTGTCTCTAAAGTTTGTTTCCTCTTGAATCAGCCCTAAGCAGAGACTGCCTAAAGACATTTTCATTGGAAAGGTGTGCCAAGCGTCCAAAAGTACTGGTTTTCTGAAATCTCGGCAAATATTTTTTCACCCAATCTTGATGATTTTCTGTGGTAATGATCAGTTCACTAAGTCAATTTGGCTGCCCAATTTTCAGTCTTCTAGGTTGAAGCGTTCGTTTAAAATAAGAGTTTGAATTTTTAGGTTTCACTCTGTTTTCTCCTATATAGATAGTTGTGTTTGGAACTCTAAATGAAACATGGTTTGTGCTAGATCTTTGAAAATTGACAAAATAAAGTAGTTTTAGGTTCTGTCTCTATGGTTTGTTTCCTCTAGAAGCAGCCCTAACTAGAGACTGCCTAAACACACTTTCATTGGAAAGGTGTGCCAAGCGTCCAAAAGTACTGGTTTTCTGAAATCTCGGCAAATATTTTTTCACCCAATCTTGATGAGACATTGTGGTAATGATCAGTTCACTAAGCCCACTTGGCTGCCAAATTTTCACACTCTAGTTTGAAACGTTCATTTCCAGTAAGAGTTTGAATTTTTAGGTTTCACTCTGTTTTATCCTATATAGATAGATGTGTTGGGAACTCTAAATGAAACACGGTTTGTGCTAGCTCTTTGAAAATTGACAAAATAAAGTAGTTCTAAGTTCTGTCTCTATGGTTTGTTTCCTCTTGAAGCAGCCCTACCTAGAGACTGCCTAAATACACTTTCATTGGAAAGGTGTGCCAAGCGTGCAAAAGTACTGGTTTTCTGAAATCTCGGCAAACATTTTTTCACCCAATCTTGATGATTCTCTGTGGTAATGATCAGTTCAATAAGTCCACTTGGCTGCCCAATTTTCACTCTTCTAGGTTGTAGCGTTCGTTTCCAGTAAGAGTTTGAATTTTTAGGTATCACTCTGTTTTCTCCTATGTAGATAGATGTGTTTGGAACTCTAAATGAAACACGGTTTGTGCTAGCTCTTTGAAATATGACAAAATAAAGTAGTTTTAGGTTCTGTCTCTATGGTTTGTTTCCTCTTGCAGCAGACCTACCTAGAGACTGCCTAAATACACTTTCATTGGAAAGGTGTGCCAAGCGTCCAAACGTACTGGTTTTCTGAAATCTCGGCACACATTTTTTCACCCAATCTTGATGATTCTCTGTGGTAGTGATCTGTTCACTAAGTCCACTTGGCTTACCAATTTTCACTCTTGTAGGTTGAAGCGTTCATTTCGAGTAAGAGTTTGAATTTTTAGGTTTCACTCTGTTTTCTCCTATATAGATAGATGTGTTTGGAACTCTAAATGAAACACGGTTTGTGCTAGCTCTTTGAAATTTGACAAAATAAAGTAGTTTTAGGTTCTGTCTCTATGGTTTGTTTCCTCTTGAAGCAGCCCTACCTAGAGACTGCCTAAATACAGTTTCATTGGAAAGATGAGGCAAGCGTCCAAAAGTACTGGTTTTCTTAAATCTCGGCAAACATTTTTTCACCCAATCTTGATGATTCTCTGAGGTAATGATCAGTTCACTAAGTCCACTTTGCTGCCCAATTTTCACTCTTCCAGTAAGAGTTTGAATTTTTAGGTTTCACTCTGTTTTCTTTATATAGATACATGTGTTTGGAACTCTAAATGAAACACGGTTTGTGCTAGATCTTTGAAAATTGACAAAATAAAGTAGTTTTAGGTTCTCTCTCTATGGTTTGTTTCCTCTAGAAGCAGCCCTAACTAGACACTGCCTAAATACCCTTTCATTTTAAAGGTGTGCCAAGCGTCCAAAAGTACTGGTTTTCTGAAATCTCGGCAAACATTTTTTCACCCAAACTTGATGAGACATTGTGGTAATGATCAGTTCACTAAGCCCACTTGGCTGCCCATTTTCACACTCTAGGTTGAAGCATTCATTTCCAGTAACAGTTTGAATTTTTAGGTATCACTCTCTTTTCTCCTATATAGATAGATGTGTTGGGAACTCTAAATGAAACACGGTTTGTGCTAGCTCGTTGAAATTTGACAAAATAAAGTAGTTTTAAGTTCTGTCTCTATGGTTTGTTTCCTCTTGAAGCAGCCCTACCTAGAGACTGCCTAAATAAACTTTCATTGGAAAGGTGTGTCAAGCGTCCAAATGTACTGGTTTTCTTAAATCTCGGCAAACATTTTTTCACCCAATCTTGATGATTCTCTGTGGTAGTGATCAGTTCACTAAGTCCACTTGGCTGCCCAATTTTCACTCTTGTAAGTTGAAGCGTTCGTTTCCAGTAAGAGTTTGAATTTTTAGGTATCACTCTGTTTTCTTTTATATAGATAGATGTGTTGGGAACTCTAAATGAAACACGGTTTGTGCTAGGTCTTTGAAAATTGAGAAAATAAAGTAGTTCTAAGTTCTTTCTCTAAGGTTTGTTTCCTCTTGAAGCAGCCCTACACAAAGACTGTCTAATGACATTTTCATTGGAAAGGTGTGCCAATCTTCCAAAAGTACTGGTTTTCTGAAATCTCGGCAAACCTTTTTTCACCCAATCTTGATGAGACACTGTGGTAATGATCAGTTCACTAAGTCCACTTGGCTGCCCAATTTTCACTCTTCTAGGTTGAAGCGTTCGTTTCCAGTAAGAGTTTGAATTTTTAGGTTTTACTCTGTTTTCCACTATATAGATAGATGTGTTGGGAACTCTAAATGAAACATGGTTTGTGCTTGCTCTTTGAAAATTGACAACATAAAGTAGTTCTAAGTTCTGTCTCTATGGTTTGTTTCCTCTTGAAGCAGCCCTACCTAGAGACTGCCTAAATACACTTTCATTGGAAAGGTGTGCCAAGCGTCCAAAAGTACTGGTTTTCTGAAATCTCGGCAAACCTTTTTTCACCCAATCTTGATGAGACATTGTGGTAATGATCAGTTCATTAAGCCCACTTGGCTGCCCAATTTCACACTGTAGGTTGAAGCGTTCATTTCCAGTTAGAGTTTGAATTTTTAGGTTTCACTCTGTTTTCTCCTATATAGATACGTGTGTTGGGAACTCTAAATGAAACACGGTTTGTGCTAGCTCTTTGAAAATTGAAAAAAAAAAGGAGTTCTAAGTTCTGTCTCTATGGTTTGTTTCCTCTTGAAGCAGCCCTAGGCAGAGTCTGCCTAAAGACATTTTCATTGGAAAGGTGTGCCAAGCGTCCAAAAGTACTTTTTTTCTTAAATCTCGGCAAATATTTTTTCACCCAATCTGGATGATTCTCTGAGGTAGTGATCAGTTCACTAAGTCCACTTGGCTGCCCTATTTTCACTCTTCTAGTTTGAAGCGTTCGTTTCCAGTAAGAGTTTGAATTTTTAGGTTTCACTCTGTTTTCTCCTGTATGGATAGATGTTTTTGGAACTCTAAAGGAAACACGGTTTGTGCTAGATCTTTGAAAATTGACAAAATAAAATAGTTTTAGGTTCTGTGTCTACGGTTTGTTTCCTCTTGAAGCGGCCCT
Organism: Callospermophilus lateralis; assembly: GCF_048772815.1. Taxonomy (NCBI): domain Eukaryota; kingdom Metazoa; phylum Chordata; class Mammalia; order Rodentia; family Sciuridae; genus Callospermophilus; species Callospermophilus lateralis. The sequence continues at coordinate 34,001 of NW_027517921.1, forward strand.
AACTTGAGACTGCCTAAATACACTTTCATTGGAAAGGTGTGCCAAGCGTCCAAAAGTACTGGTTTTCTGAAATCTCGGCAAACATTTTTTTACCCAATCTTGATGATTCTCTGTGGTAATGATCAGTTCACTAAGCCCACTTGGCTGCCCAATTTTCACTCTTCTAGGTTGAAGCATTCGTTTCCAATAAGAGTTTGAATTTTTAGGTTTCACTCTGTTTTCTCCTATATAGATAGATGTGTTGGGAACTCTAAAGGAAACACGGTAGGTGCTAGCATTTTGAAAATTGAAAAAAAAAGTGGTTCTAAGTTCGTCTCTATGATTTGTTTCCTCTTGAAGCAGCCCTAGGCAGAGACTGCCTAAAGACATTTTCATTGGAAAGGTGTGCCAAGCGTCCAAAAGAACTGGTTTTCTGAAATCTCGGCAAACCTTTTTTCACCCAATCTTGATGACACATTGTGGTAATGATCACTTCACTAAGCCCACGTGGCTGCCCAATTTTCACTCTTCTAGGTTGAAGCATTTGTTTCCAATAAGAGTTTGAATTTTTAGGTTTCACTCTGTTTTCTCCTATATAGATAGATGTGTTGAGAACTCTAAATGAAACACGGTAGGTGCTAGCATTTTGAAAATTGAAAAAAAAAGTAGTTCTAAGTTCGTCTCTATCATTTGTTTCCTCTTGAAGCAGCCCTAGGCAGAGACTGCCTAAAGACATTTTCATTGCAAAGGTGTGCCTAGCGTCCAAAAGTACTGGTTTTCTTAAATCTCGGCAAACATTTTTTCACCCAATCTGGATGATTCTCTGTGGTAGTGATCAGTTCACTAAGTCCACTTGGCTGCCCAATTTTCACTCTTCTAGGTTGAAGCGTTCGTTTCCAGTAAGAGTTTGAATTTTTACGTTTCACTATGTTTTCTCCTATATAGATAGATATTTTGGAACTCTAAATGAAACACGGTTTGTGCTAGCTCTTTGAAATTTGACAAAATAAAGTAGTTTTAGGTTCTTTCTCTATGGTTTGTTTCCTCTAAGAGCAGCCCTACCTAGAGACTGCCTAAATACACTTTCATTGGAAAGGTGTGCCAAGCGTCCAAACGTACTGGTTTTCTTAAATCTCTGCAAACATTTTTTCACCCAAACTTGATGATTCTCTGTGGTACTGATCAGTTCACTAAGTCCACTTGGCTGCCCAATTTTCACTCTTCTAGGTTGAAGCGTTCGTTTCCAGTAAGAGTTTGAATTTTTAGGTTTCACTCTGTTTTCTCCTATATAGATAGATGTTTTTGGAACTCTAAATGAAACACGGTTTGTGCTAGATCTTTGAAAATTGACAAAATAAAGTAGTTTTAGGTTCTGTGTCTATGGTTTGTTTCCTCTTGAAGCAGCCCTAACTAGAGACTGCCTAAATACACTTTCATTGGAAAGGTGTGCCAAGCGTCCAAATGTACTGGTTTTCTTAAATCTCGGCAAACATTTTTTCACCCAATCTTGATGATTTTCTGTGGTAATGATCAGTTCACTAAGTCCACTTGGCTGCCCAATTTTCACTCTTCTAGGTTGAAGCGTTCGTTTCCAATAAGAGTTTGAATTTTTAGGTTTCACTCTGTTTTCTCCTATATAGATAGATGTGTTTGGAATTCTAAATGAAACATGGTTTGTGCTAGATCTTTGAAAATTGACAAAATAATGTTGTTTTAGGTTCTCTCTCTATGGTTTGTTTCCTCTAGAAGCAGCCTTAACTAGAGACTGCCTAAACACACTTTCATTGGAAAGGTGTGCCAAGCGTCCAAAAGTACTGGTTTTCTGAAATCTCGGCAAATATTTTTTCACCCAATCATGATGAGACATTGTGGTAATGATCAGTTCACTAAGCCCACTTGGCTGCCCAATTTTCACACTCTAGGTTGAAGCGTTCATTTCCAGTAAGAGTTTGAATTTTTAGGTTTCACTCTGTTTTCTCCTATATAGATCGATGTGTTGGGAACTCTAAATGAAACACGGTTTGTGCTAGCTCTTTGAAAATTGACAAAATAAAGTAGTTCTAAGTTCTGTCTCTAAGGTTTGTTTCCTCTTGAATCAGCCCTAAGCAGAGACTGCCTAAAGACATTTTCATTGGAAAGGTGTGCCAAGCGTCCAAAAGTACTGGTTTTCTGAAATCTCGGCAAATATTTTTTCACCCAATCTTGATGATTTTCTGTGGTAATGATCAGTTCACTAAGTCCACTTGGCTGCCCAATTTTCACTCTTCTAGGTTGAAGCGTTCGTTTCCAATAAGAGTTTGAATTTTTAGTTTTCACTCTGTTTTTCCTATATAGATAGATATGTTTGGAACTCTAAATGAAACATGGTTTGTGCTAGATCTTTGAAAATTGACAAAATAAAGTAGTTTTAGGTTCTGTCTCTATGGTTTGTTTCCTCTAGAAGCAGCCTTACTAGAGACTGCCTAAACACACTTTCATTGGAAAGGTGTGCCAAGCGTGCAAAAGTACTGGTTTTCTGAAATCTCGGCAAACATTTTTTCACCCAATCTTGATGAGACATTGTGCTAATGATCAGTTCACTAAGCCCACTTGGATGCCCAATTTTCACACTCTAGGTTGAAGCGTTCATTTCCAGTAAGAGTTTGAATTTTTAGGTTTCACTCTGTTTTCTCCTATATAGATAGATGTGTTGGGAACTCTAAATGAAACACGGTTTGTGCTAGCTCTTTGAAAATTGACAAAATAAAGTAGTTCTAAGTTCTGTCTCTATGGTTTGTTTCCTCTTGAAGCAGCCCTACCTAGAGACTGCCTAAATACACTTTCATTGGAAAGGTGTGCCAAGCGTCCAAAAGTACTGGTTTTCTGAAATCTCGGCAAACATTTTTTCACCCAATCTTGATGATTCTCTGTGGTAATGATCAGTTCATTAAGTCCACTTGGCTGCCCAATTTTCACTCTTCTAGGTTGAAGCGCTCGTTTCCAGTAAGAGTTTGGATTTTTAGGTATCACTCTGTTTTCTCCTATGTAGATAGATGTGTTTGGAACTCTAAATGAAACACGGTTTGTGCTAGCTCTTTGAAATTTGACAAAATAAAGTAGTTTTAGGTTCTGTCTCTATGGTTTGTTTCCTCTTGAAGCAGCCCTACCTAGAGACTGCCTAAATACACTTTCATTGGAAAGGTGTGCCAAGCGTCCAAACGTACTGGTTTTCTGAAATGTCGGCAAACATTTTTTCACCCAATCTTGATGAATCTCTGTGGTAGTGATCAGTTCACTAAGTCCACTTGGCTGACCAATTTTCACTCTTGTAGGTTGAAGCGTTCATTTCGAGTAAGAGTTTGAATTTTTAGGTTTCACTCTGTTTTCTCCTATATAGATAGATGTGTTGGGAACTCTAAATGAAACACGGTTTGTGCTAGTTCTTTGAAATTTGACAAAATAAAGTAGTTTTAGGTTCTGTCTCTATGGTTTGTTTCCTCTTGAAGCAGCCCTACCTAGAGACTGCCTAAATACAGTTTCATTGGAAAGGTGTGGCAAGCGTCCAAACATACTGGTTTTCTTAAATCTCGGCAAACATTTTTTCACCCAATCTTGATGATTCTCTGAGGTAGTGATCAGTTCACTACGTCCACCTTGCTGCCCAATTTTCACTCTTCTAGGTTGAAGCGTTCGTTTCCAGTAAGAGTTTGAATTTTTAGGTATCACTCTGTTTTCTTTTATATAGATAGATGTGTTGGGAACTCTAAATGAAACACGGTTTGTGCTAGGTCTTTGAAAATTAACAAAATAAAGTAGTTTTAGGTTCTGTCTCTATGGTTTGTTTCCTCTTGAAGCAGCCCTACGCAAAGACTGTCTAAAGACATTTTCATTGGAAAGGTGTGCCAAGCGTCCAAAAGTACTGGTTTTCTTAAATCTCGGCAAACCTTTTTTCACCCAATCTTGATGAGACACTGTGGTAATGATCAGTTCACTAAGCCCAGTTGGCTGCCCAATTTTCACTCTTCTAGGTTGAAACGTTCGTTTCCAGTAAGAGTTTGAATTTTTAGGTTTCACTCTGTTTTCTCCTATATAGATAGATGTTTTGGAACACTAAATGAAACACGGTTTATGCTAGCTCTTTGAAAATTGACAAAATAAACAGTTTTAGGTTCTGTGTCTACGGTTTGTTTCCTCTTGAAGCAGCCCTACCTACAGACTGCCTAAATACACTTTCATTGGAAAGGTGTGCCAAGCGTCCAAAAGTACTGGTTTTCTGAAATCTCGGCAAACATTATTTCACCCAATCTTGATCATTCTCTGTGGTAATGATCAGTTCACTAAGCCTACCTGGCTGCCCAATTTTCACTCTTCTAGGTTGAAGCGTTCGTTTCCAGTAAGAGTTTGAATTTTTAGGTTTCACTCTGTTTTCTCCTATATAGATAGA
>NW_027517922.1:0-38401 GCF_048772815.1 Callospermophilus lateralis
TTGGATTTAGTTTCCTCTTCATCTATCCTATATAGGAGAGGAAGCCAGAGGGTTGCAAATTCTAAATATTCAAAATACCAGCAAATATTTTTCCTCACCAAACACTTGATGCTACTTGGTGGTAATGATCATGTACACAATTCCCCAGCTGGCTCAGCCAAATTTTGTTCTTCTAGGTTGAAGCGTTCGTCTACAGTAGCAGTTTTTATATTTAGGTTTCCCTCTGTTGTCTCCTATATAGATAGATAAATTTGGAACTCAAAATCCAACATGGATTGTATTAGCTCTTTGAAACTTGACAAAATAAAGGAGTTCTCAGTTTTGTCTCTATGGTTTTTTCCTCTTCATGTAGTACTAGGCACAGATTGTGGAAAAGCACTTTCATTGAGAGGGGTTGCCAAGCTTCTATAATAACAAGTTTCCGGAATACCAGCAAATATTTTTGCACCCAATCTTGATGATAATTGGTGGTAATGATCAGTACACAAATCCCACTTGGTTCAACAAATTTTGGTATTCTAGGTTGAAGCGTTCACCTACAGTATCAGTATTTATATTAGGTTTCACTCTGTTCTCTTCTATATAGATAGGTGAATTTGGAACTCTAAATCAAACATGGTTTGTAGTAGCTCTTGGAAACTTGACAAAATAAAGTAGTTCTCAGTATTGTCTCCATGGTTTGTTTCTCTTCAAGTAGCGCTAGGCACAGACTGTGGAAAAGCACTTTCATTGAGAGGGGTTGCCAAGCTTCTAAGAAATAACGAGTTTCCGAAATACCAGCAAATGTTTTTTCACCCAATCTTGATGATACTTGGTGGTAATGATTAGGCCACATATCCCAATTGGCTCACCAAATGTTGTTCTTCTATGTTTAAGCGTTCGTCTACAGTAGCAATTTTTATATTTAGGTTTCACTCTGTTCTCTCTTATATGGATAGATGAATATGGAACTCTAAATCCAACATGGTATGTAGTAGCTCTTTGAATCTTGACAAAATGAAGTGTTTCTCAGTTTTGTCTCTATGGTTTGTTTCCTCTTCAAGTAGCACTCGGCACAGACTGTGGAAAAGCACTTTCATTGAAAGTGGTTGCCAAGCTTCAAAGAAATAACGAGTTTCCGAAATACCAGCAAATATTTTTTCACCCAATCTTGATGATACTTGGTGGTAATGATCGGTACACAAATGCCACTTGACTCACCAAATTTTGTTCTTCTAGTTGGAAGCGTTCATTTACAGTAGCAGTGTATATTTTTACGTTTCCCTCTGTTCAATCCAATATAGATAGCTGAGTTTGGAACTCTAAATCCAACATGGTTTGTAGTACCTCTTTGAAACTTGACAAAAAAAAGTAGTTCTCAGTTTTGTCTTTGTGATTTGTTTCCTCTTCAAGTACCCTATGCAGGGACTGTGGAAAAGCACTTTCATTGAGAGGGGTTGCCAACCTTCTAAGAAATAACGAGTTTCCGAAATACCAGCAAATATTTTTCCCCCAATCTTGATGCTACTTGGTGGTAATGATGAGTACACAAATCCCACTTGACTCACCAAATTTTCTTCTTCTAGGTTTAAGCGTTCGTCTACAGTAGCGGTTTTTCTATTTAGGTTTAACTCTGTTCTCTCTAATATAGATGGAAGAATTTGGAACTCTAAATGCAACATGGTTTGTAGTAGCTCTTTGAATCTTGACAAAATAAAGGAGTTCTCAGTTTTGTCTCTATGGTTTGTTTCCTCTTCAAGTACCCCTAGGCATACACTGTGGAAAACCACTTTCTTTGAGAGGGGTTGCCAAGCTTCTAAGAAATAATGAGTTTCCGAAATACCAGCAAATATTTTTTCACCCAATCTTGATGATACTTGGAAGTAATGATCAGTACACCAATCCCACTTGGCTCTCCAAATTTTGTTCTTCTATGTTGAAGCGTTCGTCTACAGTACCAGTTTTAATATTAGGTTTCACTCTGTTTTCTTCTATATAGATAGATGAATTTGGAACTCTAAATCCAACATGGTTTGTAGTAGCTTTTTGAAACTTGACAAAATAAAGGAGTTCTCAGTTTTGTCTCTTTGATTTGTTTCCTCTTCAAATAGCCCTAAGCAGAGACTGTGGAAAAGCACTTTCATTGAAAGGGGTTGCCAAGCTTCCAAGAAATTATGAGTTTCGGAAAAACCAGCAAATACTTTTTCACCCAATCTTGATGATACGTGGTGGTAATGACAAGTACACAAATCCCACTTGGCTCACCAAATTTGTTCTTTTAGGTTGAAGCGTTCGTTCACAGTAGCAGTTTTTATTTTCAGGTATCACTTTGTTCTCTCCTATATAGATAGATGAATTTGGAACTCTAAATCCAACATGGTTTGCAGTAGCTCTCTGAAACTTGACAAATTAAAGGAGTTCTCTGTTTTGTCTCTATGGTTTGTTTCCTCTTCATGTATCCCTAGGCACAGACTGTGGAAAAGCACTTTCATTGTGAGGGGTTGCCAAGCTTCTAAGAAATAACGAGTTTCCGAAATACGAGCAAATATTTTTTCACCCAATCTTGATGATACTTGGTGGTAATGACAAGTACACAAATCCCACTTGGCTCACCAAAGTTTGTTCTTCTAGGTTGAAGCGTTCGTCTACAGTATCAGTTTTATTAAGGTTTCACTCTGTTCTCTACTATATATATATAGATGAGTTTGGAACTCTAAATCCAACATGGTTTGTAGTAGCTCTTTGAAACTTGATAAAATAAAGGAGTTCTCAGTTTTGTCTCTATGATTTGTTTCCTCTTCAAGTAGCCCTGAGCAGAGACTTCGGAAAAGCACTTTCATTGAAAGGGGTTGCCAAGCTTCCAAGAAATTACGAGTTTCCGAAATACCAGCAAATATTTTTTCACCCAATCTTTATGATACTTGGTGGTAATGACAAGTACACAAATCCCACTTGGCTCACCAAAGTTTGTTCTTCTAGGTTGAAGCATTCGTTTATAGTAACAGTTTTTGTATTTAGGTTTCACTCTGTTCTCTCCTATATAGATAGATGAATTTAGAACTCTAAATCCAACATGGTTTGTAGTAGCTCTTTGAAACTTGACAAAATAAAGGAGTTCTCAGTTTTGTCTCTATGGTTTGTTTCCTCTTCATGTATCCCTAGGCACAGACTGTGGAAAAGCATTTTAATGAAAGGGGTTGCCAAGCTCCCAAGAAATAACGAGTTGCCGAAATACCAGCAAATATTTTTTCAACCAATCTTGATGATACTTGGTGTTAATGATCGGTACAGAAATCCCACTTGACTCACCAAATTTTGTTATTCTAGTTTAAAGTGTTCGTTTACAGTGGCATTTTATATTTTTAGGTTTCTCTCTGTTCTCTCCTATATAGATAGCTGAATTTGGTACTCTAAATTCAACATGGTTTGTAGTAGCTCTTTGAAACTTACAAAAAAAAGTAGTTCTCAGTTTTGTCTCTGTGATTTGTTTCCTCTTCAAGTACCCTAAGCAGAGACTGTGGAAAAGCACTTTCATTGAATGGAGTTGCCAAGCTTCCAAGAAATTACGAGTTTCCGAAATACGAGCAAATACTCTTTCACCAAAACTTGATGATACGTGGTGGTAATGATTAGTGCACAAATCCCACTTGCCCACATAATTTTGTTCTTCTAGGTATACGCGTTCGTCTATAGTAGCAGTTTTTATATTTAGGTTTCACTCTGTTCTCTCCTATATAGATAGACGAATTTGGAACTCTAAATCCAACATGGTTTGTAGTAGCTCTTTGACACTTGACAAAAAAAAGGAGTTCTCAGTTTTGTCTCTATGGTTTGTTGCCTCTTCAATTAGCCCTAGGCACAGACTGTGGAAAAGCACTTTCATTGAGAAGGGTTGCCAACCTTCTAAGAAATAAAGAGTATCTGAAGTACCAGCAAATATTTTTTCACCCAATGTTGATGAAACTTGGTGGTAATGATCGGTACACAAATCCCACTTGACTCACCAAATTTAGTTCTTTTAGGTTGAAGCGTTCGTGTACAGTAGCAGTTTATATATTTAGGTTTCCCTCTGTTCTCTTCAATATATATATATGAATGTGGAACTCTAAATCCAACATAGTTTGTAGTAGCTCTTTGAAACTTGACAAAATAAAGGAGTTCTCAGTTTTGTCTCTATGATTTGTTTCCTCTTTTATTAGCCCAAAGCAGAGACTGTGGAAAAGCACTTTCATTGAAAGGGATTGCCACGCTTCCAAGAAATTACGAGTTTCTGAAATACCAGCAAATATTTTTTCACCCAATCTTTATGATACTTGGTGGTAATGAAAAGTACACAAATCCCACTTGGCTCACCAAATTTTGTTCTTCTAGGTTGAAGCGTTCATTTACAGTAGCAGTTTATATTTTTAGGTTTCCCTCTGTTCTCTCCTATATAGATAGATGAATTTGGAAGTGTAAATCCAACATGGTTTGTAGTAGCTCTTTGAAACTTGACAAACTAAAGGAGTTCTCAGTTTTGTTTCTAAGGTTTGTTTCCTCTTCAAGTAGCCCTAGGCACAGACTGTGGAAAAGCACTTTTATTGAGAGGGGATGCCAAGCTTCTAAGAAATAAAGAGTTTCCGAAATACCAGCAAATATTTTTTCACCCAATCTTGATGATACTCTGTGGTAATGATCAGTACAGCAATCCCACTTTTCTCACCAAATTTTCTTCTTCTAGGTTGAAGCGTTCGTCTACAGTAGCAGTTTTTATATTTAGGTTTCACTCTGTTCTCTTCTATATAGATAGATGAATTTGGAACTCTAAATCCAACATGGTTTGTAGTAGCTCTTTGAAACTTGAAAAAATAAAGGTGTTCTCAGTTTTGTCTCTATGGTTTGTTTCCTCTTCCAGTAGCCCTAGGCACAGACTGTTGAAAAGCACTTTCATTGAGAGGGGTTGCCAAGCTTCTAAGAAATAACGAGTTTCTGAAATACCAGCAAATATTTTTTCACGCAAACTTGATGATACTTGGTGGTAATGATCAGTACGCCAATCCCACTTGGCTCACCAATTTTGTTTTTCTAGGTTGAAGAGTTCGTCTACAGTATCAGTTTTTATATTAGGTTTCACTCTGTTCTCTTCTATATAGATAGGTGAATTTGGAACTCTAAATCAAACATGGTTTGTAGTAGCTCTTGGAAACTTGACAAAATAAAGTAGTTCTCAGTATTGTCTACATGGTTTGTTTCTCTTCAAGTAGCGCTAGGCACAGACTGTGGAAAAGCACTTTCATTGAGAGGGGTTGCCAAGCTTCTAAGAAATAACGAGTTTCCGAAATACCATCAAACGTTTTTTCACCCAATCTTGATGATACTTGGTGGTAATGATTAGGCCACATATCCCAATTGGCTCACCAAATGTTGTTCTTCTATGTTTAAGCGTTCGTCTACAGTAGCAATTTTTATATTTAGGTTTCACTCTGTTCTCTCTTATATGGATAGATGAATATGGAACTCTAAATCCAACATGGTTTGTAGTAGCTCTTTGAATCTTGACAAAATGAAGTGTTTCTCAGTTTTGTCTCTATGGTTTGTTTCCTCTTCAAGTAGCACTAGGCACAGACTCTGGAAAAGCACTTTCATTGAAAGGGGTTGCCAAGCTTCAAAGAAATAACGAGTTTCCGAAATACCAGCAAATATTTTTTCACCCAATCTTGATGATACTTGGTGGTAATGATCGGTACACAAATGCCACTTGACTCACCAAATTTTGTTCTTCTAGTTGGAAGCGTTCATTTACAGTAGCAGTGTATATTTTTACGTTTCCCTCTGTTCAATCCAATATAGATAGCTGAGTTTGGAACTCTAAATCCAACATGGTTTGTAGTACCTCTTTGAAACTTGACAAAAATAGTAGTTCTCAGTTTTGTCTTTGTGATTTGTTTCCTCTTCAAGTACCCTATGCAGGGACTGTGGAAAAGCACTTTCATTGAGAGGGATTGCCAACCTTCTAAGAAATAACGAGTTTCCGAAATACCAGCAAATATTTTTTCCCCCAATCTTGATGCTACTTGGTGGTAATGATGAGTACACAAATCCCACTTGACTCACCAAATTTTCTTCTTCTAGGTTTAAGCGTTCGTCTACAGTAGCGGTTTTTCTATTTAGGTTTAACTCTGTTCTCTCTAATATAGATGGAAGAATTTGGAACTCTAAATGCAACATGGTTTATAGTAGCTCTTTGAATCTTGACAAAATAAAGGAGTTCTCAGTTTTGTCTCTATGGTTTGTTTCCTCTTCAAGTACCCCTAGGCATACACTGTGGAAAACCACTTTCTTTGAGAGGGGTTGCCAAGCTTCTAAGAAATAATGAGTTTCCGAAATACCAGCAAATATTTTTTCACCCAATCTTGATGATACTTGGAAGTAATGATCAGTACACCAATCCCACTTGGCTCTCCAAATTTTGTTCTTCTATGTTGAAGCGTTCGTCTACAGTACCAGTTTTAATATTAGGTTTCACTCTGTTTTCTTCTATATAGATAGATGAATTTGGAACTCTAAATCCAACATGGTTTGTAGTAGCTTTTTGAAACTTGACAAAATAAAGGAGTTCTCAGTTTTGTCTCTTTGATTTGTTTCCTCTTCAAATAGCCCTAAGCAGAGACTGTGGAAAAGCACTTTCATTGAAAGGGGTTGCCAAGCTTCCAAGAAATTATGAGTTTCGGAAAAACCAGCAAATACTTTTTCACCCAATCTTGATGATACGTGGTGGTAATGACAAGTACACAAATCCCACTTGGCTCACCAAATTTGTTCTTTTAGGTTGAAGCGTTCGTTCACAGTAGCAGTTTTTATTTTCAGGTATCACTTTGTTCTCTCCTATATAGATAGATGAATTTGAAACTCTAAATCCAACATGGTTTGCAGTAGCTCTCTGAAACTTGACAAATTAAAGGAGTTCTCTGTTTTGTCTCTATGGTTTGTTTCCTCTTCATGTATCCCTAGGCACAGACTGTGGAAAAGCACTTTCATTGTGAGGGGTTGCCAAGCTTCTAAGAAATAACGAGTTTCCGAAATACGAGCAAATATTTTTTCACCCAATCTTGATGATACTTGGTGGTAATGATCAGTACACCAATCCCACTTGGCTCACCAATTTTGTTCTTCTAGGTTGAAGCGTTCGTCTACAGTATCAGTTTTATTAAGGTTTCACTCTGTTCTCTACTATATATATATAGATGAGTTTGGAACTCTAAATCCAACATGGTTTGTAGTAGCTCTTTAAAACTTGATAAAATAAAGGAGTTCTCAGTTTTGTCTCTATGATTTGTTTCCTCTTCAAGTAGCCCTGAGCAGAGACTTCGGAAAAGCACTTTCATTGAAAGGGGTTGCCAAGCTTCCAAGAAATTACGAGTTTCCGAAATACCAGCAAATATTTTTTCACCCAATCTTTATGATACTTGGTGGTAATGACAAGTACACAAATCCCACTTGGCTCACCAAAGTTTGTTCTTCTAGGTTGAAGCATTCGTTTATAGTAACAGTTTTTGTATTTAGGTTTCACTCTGTTCTCTCCTATATAGATAGATGAATTTAGAACTCTAAATCCAACATGGTTTGTAGTAGCTCTTTGAAACTTGACAAAATAAAGGAGTTCTCAGTTTTGTCTCTATGGTTTGTTTCCTCTTCATGTATCCCTAGGCACAGACTGTGGAAAAGCATTTTAATGAAAGGGGTTGCCAAGCTCCCAAGAAATAACGAGTTGCCGAAATACCAGCAAATATTTTTTCAACCAATCTTGATGATACTTGGTGTTAATGATCGGTACAGAAATCCCACTTGACTCACCAAATTTTGTTATTCTAGTTTAAAGTGTTCGTTTACAGTGGCATTTTATATTTTTAGGTTTCTCTCTGTTCTCTCCTATATAGATAGCTGAATTTGGTACTCTAAATTCAACATGGTTTGTAGTAGCTCTTTGAAACTTACAAAAAAAAGTAGTTCTCAGTTTTGTCTCTGTGATTTGTTTCCTCTTCAAGTACCCTAAGCAGAGACTGTGGAAAAGCACTTTCATTGAATGGAGTTGCCAAGCTTCCAAGAAATTACGAGTTTCCGAAATACCAGCAAATACTCTTTCACCAAAACTTGATGATACGTGGTGGTAATGATTAGTGCACAAATCCCACTTGCCCACATAATTTTGTTCTTCTAGGTATACGCGTTCGTCTATAGTAGCAGTTTTTATATTTAGGTTTCACTCTGTTCTCTCCTATATAGATAGACGAATTTGGAACTCTAAATCCAACATGGTTTGTAGTAGCTCTTTGACACTTGACAAAAAAAAGGAGTTCTCAGTTTTGTCTCTATGGTTTGTTGCCTCTTCAATTAGCCCTAGGCACAGACTGTGGAAAAGCACTTTCATTGAGAAGGGTTGCCAACCTTCTAAGAAATAAAGAGTATCTGAAGTACCAGCAAATATTTTTTCACCCAATGTTGATGAAACTTGGTGGTAATGATCGGTACACAAATCCCACTTGACTCACCAAATTTAGTTCTTTTAGGTTGAAGCGTTCGTGTACAGTAGCAGTTTATATATTTAGGTTTCCCTCTGTTCTCTTCAATATATATATATGAATGTGGAACTCTAAATCCAACATAGTTTGTAGTAGCTCTTTGAAACTTGACAAAATAAAGGAGTTCTCAGTTTTGTCTCTATGATTTGTTTCCTCTTTTATTAGCCCAAAGCAGAGACTGTGGAAAAGCACTTTCATTGAAAGGGATTGCCACGCTTCCAAGAAATTACGAGTTTCTGAAATACCAGCAAATATTTTTTCACCCAATCTTTATGATACTTGGTGGTAATGAAAAGTACACAAATCCCACTTGGCTCACCAAATTTTGTTCTTCTAGGTTGAAGCGTTCATTTACAGTAGCAGTTTATATTTTTAGGTTTCCCTCTGTTCTCTCCTATATAGATAGATGAATTTGGAAGTGTAAATCCAACATGGTTTGTAGTAGCTCTTTGAAACTTGACAAACTAAAGGAGTTCTCAGTTTTGTTTCTATGGTTTGTTTCCTCTTCAAGTAGCCCTAGGCACAGACTGTGGAAAAGCACTTTTATTGAGAGGGGATGCCAAGCTTCTAAGAAATAAAGAGTTTCCGAAATACCAGCAAATATTTTTTCACCCAATCTTGATGATACTCTGTGGTAATGATCAGTACAGCAATCCCACTTTTCTCACCAAATTTTCTTCTTCTAGGTTGAAGCGTTCGTCTACAGTAGCAGTTTTTATATTTAGGTTTCACTCTGTTCTCTTCTATATAGATAGATGAATTTGGAACTCTAAATCCAACATGGTTTGTAGTAGCTCTTTGAAACTTGAAAAAATAAAGGTGTTCTCAGTTTTGTCTCTATGGTTTGTTTCCTCTTCCAGTAGCCCTAGGCACAGACTGTTGAAAAGCACTTTCATTGAGAGGGGTTGCCAAGCTTCTAAGAAATAACGAGTTTCCGAAATACCAGCAAATATTTTTTTCACGCAATCTTGATGATACTTGGTGGTAATTATAAGTACACAAATCCCACTTGGCTCACCAAATTTTGCTCTTCTAGGTTGAAGCGTTCGTTTACAGTAGCAGTTTTTACATTTAGGTTTCCCTCTGTTCTCTCCTATATAGATAGATGAATTTGGAACTCTAAATCCAACATGGTTTGTAGTAGCTCTTTGAAACTTGACAAAATAAAGGAGTTCTCAGTTTTGTCTCTATGGTTTGTTTCCTCTTCAAATAGCCCTAGGCACCGACTGGGGAAAAGCACCTTCATTGAGAGGGGTTGCCAAGCTTCTAAGAAATAACGAGTTTCTGAATTACCAGCAAATATTTTTTCATGCAAACTTGATGATACTTGGTGGTAATGATCAGTACACAAATCCCACTTGGCTCACCAAATTGTGTTCTTCTAGTTTGAAGCGTTCGTTTACAGTAGCACTTTTTATGTTTAGGTTTCACCCTGTTCTCTTTTATATAGATAGATGAATTGGAACTCTAAATCCAACATGGTTTGTAGTAGCTCTTTGAAACTTGACAAAATAAAGCAGTTCTCAGTTTTGTTTCTATGGTTTCTTTCCTCTTCAAGTAGCCCTAGGCACAGACTGTGGAAAAGCACTTTCATTGAAAGGGGTTGCCAAGCTTCCAAAAATAACGAGTTTCCGAAATACCTGCAAATATTTTTTACCCAATCTTGATCATACTTGGTGGTAATGATGGGTACATAAATCCCACTTGACTCACCAAATTTTGTTCTTCTAGGTTGAAGCTTTCTTTTACAGTCGCAGTTTCTATTTTTAGGTTTCACTCTGTTCTCTCCTATATAGATAGATGAATTTGGAACTCTAAATCCAACATGGTTTGTAGTAGCTCTTTGAAACTTGACGAAATAAAGGAGTTCTCAGTTTTGTCTCTATAGTTTCTTTCCTCTTCAAGTAGCCCTAGGCACAGACTGTGGAAAAGCACTTTCATTGAGAGGGGTTGCCAAGCTTCTAAAAAATAACGAGTTTCCTATATAACGGAAAATATTTTTTCACCCAATCTTGATGATACTTGGTGGTAATGATCAGTACACAAATCCCACTTGGCTCACCAAATTTTCTTCTTCTAGTTTGAAGCGTTCGTCTACAGTAGCAATTTTTATATTTAGGTTTCACTCTGTTCTCTCCTATATAGATAGATGAAGTTGGAAATAAATCCAACATGGTTTGTAGTATTACTTGGAAAATTGAGAAAATAAAGGAGTTCTCAGTTTTGTCTCTATGGTTTGTTTCCTCTTCAAGTAGCACTAGGCAGAGACAGTGGGAAAGCACTTTCATTGAGAGGGGTTGCCAAGCTTCTAAGAAATAACGAGTTACCGAAATACCAGCAAATATTTTTTCACCCAATGTTGATGATACGTGGATGTAATGATCAGGACTCAAATCCCACTTGGCTCACCAAATTGTGTCCTTCTAGGTTGAAGCGTTCGTTTACAGTAGCAGTTTTTACATGTAGGTTTCACTCTGTTTTCTCTTATATAGAAAGATGAATCTATAACTCTATATTCAACATCGTTTGTAGTAGTTCTTTGAAACTGGACAAAATAAAGTAGTTCTTAGTTTCTTCTCTATGGTTTGTTTCCTCTTCAAGTAGCCCTAGGCACAGACTGTGGAAAAGCACTTTCATTGAAAGTGGTTGCCAAGCTTCCAAGATATAACGAGTTTCCAAATTGCCAGCAAATATTTTCTCATGCATTCTTGATGATACTTGGTGGTAATGATCCATACATAAATCCCAATTGACTCACCACATTTTTTACTTCTAGTTTTAAGTGTTCGTTTGCAGTAGCAGTTTATATTTTTAGGTTTCCCTCTGTTCTCTCCTATATAGATAGCTGAATTTGGAACTCAAAATCCAACATGGTTTGTAGTACCTCTTTGAAACTTGTCAAAATAAAGTAGTTCTCAGTTTTGTCTCTATGGTTTGTTTCCTATTCATGTAGCCCTATGCACAGACTGTGGAAAAGCACTTTCATTGAAAGGGGTTGCCAAGCTTCCAATAAATAACGAGTTACCGAAATACCAGCAAATACTTTTTCACTCAATCTTGATGATACGTGTTGGTAATGACAGGTACACAAATCCCACTTGGCTCACCAAATTTTGTTCTTCTAGGTTGAAGCATTCGTTTACAGTAGGAATTTATTTTTTAGGTTCCACTCTGTTCTCTCCTATATAGATAGATGAATTTGGAACTCTAAATCCAACATGGTTTGTAGTAGCTCTTTGAAACTCGACAAAATAAAGGAGTTCTCAGTTTTGTCTCTATGGTTTGTTTCCGATTCAAGTAGCCCTAGGAACAGACTGTGGAAAAGCACTTTCATTGAGGGGGTTGCCTAGCTTCCAATAAATAACGAGTTACTGAAATACCAGCATATATTTTTTCACCCAGTCCTGATGATAAGCGGTGGTAATGACAAGTGCACAAATCCTACTTGACTCACCAAATTTTGTTCTTCTAGTTTTAAGTGTTCGTTTACAGTAGCATTTTATATTTTTAGGTTTTTCACTGTTCTCTCCTATATAGATGGATGAATTTTGAACTCTAAATCCAACATGGTTTTTAGTAGCTCTTTGAAACTTGACAAAATAAAGTAGTTCTCAATTTGCCTCTAGGGTTTGTTTCCTCTTCACGTAGCCCTATGTAGAGACTGTGGAAAAGCACTTTCATTGAAAGGGGTTGCAAATCTTCCAAGAAATTACGAGTTTCCAAAATAAAAGCAAATATTTTTTGCACCCAATCTTGATGATACGTGGTGGTAATGACAAGTACACAAATCCCACTTGGCTCACCAAATTTTGTTCTTCTAGTTTGAAGTGTTCGTTTACAGTAGCAGTTTATATTTTTAGGTTTCCCGCTGTTCTCTCCTGTATAGATAGATGAATGTGGAACTCTAAATCGAACATGGTTTGTAGTAGCTCTTTGAAACGTGAAGAAAAAAGCAGTTCTCAGTTTTGTCTCTATGGTTTGTTTAATCTTCAAGCATCCCTAAGCAGAGACTGTGGAAAAGCACTTACATTGAAAGGGGTTGCCAAGCATCTAAAAAATTACGAGTTTCCGAAATACAGGCAAATGTTTTTTTACCCAATCGGGATGATACGTTTTGGTAATGACAAGTACACATATCCCACTTGGCTCACCAAATTGTGTTCTTCTAGGTTGAAGCGTTCGTCTACAGTAGCAGTTTTTATATGTGGGTTTCACTCTGTTCTCTCTTATATAGATAGATAAATTTGGAACTCTAAATCCAACATGGTTTGTAGTAGCTCTTTGGAACTTGACAAAATAAAGTAGTTCTCAGTTTTGTCTCTAGGGTTTGTTTCCTCTTCAAGTAGCCCTAGGCACAGACTGTGGAAAAGCACTTTCATTGAGAGGGGTTGCCAAGCTTCAAAGAAATAATGAGTTTTCGAAATACCAGGAAATATTTTTTCACCCAATCTTGATGATATGTGGTGATAATGATTAGTACACAAATCCCACTTGGCTCACCAAATTGTGTTCTTCTAGGTTTAAGCGTTCGTCTACAGTAGCAGTTTTTTTATGTAGGTTTCACTATGTTCTCTCTTTTATATATAGATAAATTTGGAACTCTAAATCCAACATGGTTTGTACTAGCTCTTTGAAACCTGACAAAATAAAGTAGTTCTCAATTTTGTCTCTATCGTTTGTTTCCTCTTCAAGTAACCCGAGGCACAGACTGTGGAAAAGCTCTCTCATTGAAAGGTTTTGCCAAGCTTCCAAGAAGTAACAAGTTTCCGAAATACCAGCAAATACTTTTTCACCTAATCATGATGATACGTGGTGGTAATGACAAGTACACAAATCCCACTTTGCTCAACAAATTCTGTTCTTCTAGGGTGAAGCGGTCGTTTACAGTAGCAGTTTTTATTTTTACGTTTCACTTTCTTCTCTCCTATGTAGATAGTTGTATTTGGAACCGTAATTCCAACATGGTTTGTAGAAACTCTTTGAAACTTGACAAAAAAAGTAGTTCTCAGTTTTGTCTCTATGGTTTGTTTCCTGTTCAAGTAGCCCTAAGCAGAGACTGTGGAAAAGCAATTCATTGAAAGGGGTTGCCAAGCTTCCAAGAAATTACGAGTTTCCGAAATACCAGCAAATATTTTTTGACCCAATCTTGATGATACGTGGTGGTAATGACAAGTACACAAATCCCACTTTACTAACCAAATTTTGTTCTTCTAGGTTGAAGCGTTCGTTTACAGTAGCAGTTTTTTTTTTTTTTTAGGTTTCACTCTTCTCTACCCTATATAGATAGATGACTTTGGAACTCTAAATCCAACATGGTTTGTAGTAGCTCTTTGAAACTTGACAAAAAAAGTAGTTCTCAGTTTTGTCTCTATGGTTTGTTTCCTCTTCATGTAGCCCTAAGCAGAGACTGTGGAAAAGCACTTACATTGAAATGGGTTGCCAAACATCTAAGAAATTACGAGTTTCCGAAATACAGGCAAATATTTTTTCACCCAACCTGGATGATACGTGGGGGTAATGACAAGTACACAAATCCCACTTGGCTCAACATATTCTGTTCTTCTAGGTTGAAGCGATCCTCTACAGTAGCAGTTTTTATATGTGGGTTTCACTCTGTTCTCTCTTACATAGATAGAAAATTTGAAACTCTAAATCCAACACGGTTTGTAGTAGCTATTTGAAACTTGACAAACTAAAGTAGTTCTCAGTATTGTCTCTATGGTTTGTTTCCTCTTCAAGTAGCCCTAAGCAGAGACTGTGGAAAAGCATTTTCATTGAAAGGGGTTGCCAAGCTTCCAAAAATAACGATTTTCCGAAATACCAGCAAATATTTTTTCACCCAATCTTGATGATACTTGGTGATAATGAAAAGCACACGAATCCCACTTGGCTCACCTAATTTTGTTCTTCTAGGTTGAAGCGTTCGTTTACAGTAGCAATTTTTATTTTTAGGTTTCACTCTGTTCTCTCCTATATTGATAGATGAATTTGGAACTCTAAATCCAACATGGTTTGTAGTAGCTCTTTAAACTTGACAAAATAAAGGAGTTCTCAGTTTTGTCTGTATGATTTGTTTCCTTTTCAAGTAGCCCTAAGCAGAGACTGTGGAAAAGCACTTTCATTGAAAGGTGTTGCCAAGCTTCCAAGATATTACGAGTTTCCGAAATACCAGCAAATATTTTTTCACCCAATCTTGCTGATACGTGGTGCTAATGACAAGACAACAAATCCCACTTGGCTCACCAAATTTTGTTCTTCTAGGTTTAAGCGTTCGTTTACAGTAGCAGTTTTTATTTTTAGGTTTCACTCTGTTCTCTCCTATATTGATAGATGAAATTGGAACTCTAAATTCAACATGGTTTGCAGTAGTTCTCTGAAACTTGACAAAATAAAGTAGGTCTCAGTTTTTTCTCTATGCGTTGTTTCCTCTTCAAGTAGCCCTAGGCACAGACTGTGGAAAATCACTTTCTTAGAAAGGGGTTGCCAAGCTTCCAAGAAATAACGAGTTTAAAAATTGCAAGCAAATATTTATTCACCCAATCTTGAGGATACTTGGTGGTAATGATCGGTACACAAATCCCATTGACTCACCAAATTTTGTTCTTCTAGTTTGAAGTGTTCGATTATGTAGCAGTTTATATTTTTAGGTTTCCCTCTGTTCTCTCCTATATAGATAGTTGAATTTGGAACTCTAAATCCAACATGGTTTGTAGTAGCTCTTTGAAACTTGACAAAAAAAAGTAGCTCTCAGTTTTGTCTCTATGATTTGTTTCCTCTTCAAGTAGCCCTAAGCAGAGACTGTGGAAAAACACTTTCATTGAAAGGAGTTGAAAAGCTTCCAAGAAATTGCGAGTTTCCGAAATACCAGCAAATACATTTTCACCCAATCTTGATGATACGTAGTGGTAATGATCAGTACACAAATCCCACTTGGCTCACCAAATTTTGTTCTTCTAGGTTGAAGCGTTCGTCTACAGTAGTCTTTTTTATAATTAGGTTTCCCTCTGTTCTCTCCTATATAGATAGATGAATTTGGAACTATAAGTCCAAGTTGGTTTGTAGTCGCTCTTTGAAACTTGACAAAATAAAGGACTTCTCAGTTTTGTCTCTATGGTTGCTTCCTCTTCAAGTAGCCCTAAGCACAGACTGTGGAAAAGCAGTTTCATTGAGAGGGGTTGCCAAGCTTCTAAGAAATAACGATTTTTCGAAATACCAGCAAATATTTTTTCACCCAATATTGATGATACTTGGTGGTAATGATCAGTACACAAATCCCACTTGGCTCACCAAATTTTGTTCTTCTAGGTTGAAGCGTTCGTCTACAGTAGTCTTTTTTATATTTAGGTTTCCCTCTGTTCTCTCCTATATAGATAGATGAATTTGGAACTATAAGTCCAAGTTGGTTTGTAGTCGCTCTTTGAAACTTGACAAAATAAAGAACTTCTCAGTTTTGTCTCTATGGTTGTTTCCTCTTCAAGTAGCCCTAGGCACAGACTGTGGAAAAGCACTTTCATTGAGAGGGGTTGCCAAGCTTCTAAGAAATAACGAGTTTCCGAAATACCAGCAAATATTTTTTCACCCAGTCTTGATGATACTTGGTGGTAATGATCAGTACACAAATCCCACTTGGCTCACCAAATTTTTTTCTTCTAGGTTGAAGCATTCGTCTACAGTAATCGTTTTTATATTTAGGTTTCCTTCTGTTCTCTCCTATATAGACAGATGAATTTGGAACTCTAAATCCAACATAGTTTATAGACGCTCTTTGAAACTTGACAAAAAATGTAGTTCTCAGTTTTGTCTCTATGGTTTGTTTCCTCTTCAAGTAGCCCTAAGCAGAGACTGTGGAAAAGCACTTTCATTGAAAGGGGTTGCCAAGCTTCCAAAAAATAACGAGTTCCCGAAATACCCACAAATATTTTTTCACCCAAACTTGATGATACTAGTTGGTAATGATCGGTACACAAATCCCACTTGACTCACCAAATTTTGTTCTTCTAGGTTGAAGCGTTCTTTACAGTAGCAGTTTATATTTTTAGGTTTCCCTCTGTTCTCTCCTATATAGATAGATGGATTTGTAACTCGAAATCCTACATGGTTTGTAGTACCTCTTTGAAACTTGAAAAAATAAAGGAATTCTAAGTTTTGTCTGTATTATTTGTTTCCTCTTCAAGTAGCCCTAAGCAGAAACTGTGGAAAAGCACTTTCATTGAAAGGGGTTGCCAAGCTTCCAAGAAATTATGAGTTTCCAAAATACCAGCAAATATTTTATCACCCAATCTTAATGATACGTGGTGGTAATGATCGGTACACAAATCCCACTTGACTCACCAAATTTTGTTCTTCTAGGTTGAAGCGTTCTTTACAGTAGCAGTTTATATTTTTAGGTTTCCCTCTGTTCTCTCCTATATAGATACATGAATTTGGAACTCTTAATCCAACATGGTTTGTAGTAGCTCTTTGAAACTTGATAAAATAAAGAAGTTCTCACTTTGTCTCTACGGTTTGTTTCCTATTCAAGTAGCCCTAGGTACAGACTGTGGAAAAGCACTTTCATTGAGAGGGGTTGCCAAGCTTCTAAGAAATAACGAGTTTCCGAAATACCAGCAAATATTTTTTCACCCAATCTTGATGATACTTGGTGTTAATGATCAGTACACAAATCCTACTTGGCTCACCAAATTTTGTTCTACTAGGTGGAAGTGTTCGTCTACAGTAGCAGTTTTTATGTTAGGATTCACCCTGTTCTCTCCTATGTAGGTAGATGAATTTGGAACTCTAAATCCAACAAGGTTTGTAGTAGCTCTTTGAAACTTGACATAAAAAAGGAGTTCTCAGGTTTGTCTCTATAATTTGTTTCCTCTTCAAGTAGCCCTAAGCAGAGACTGTGGAAAAGCACTTTCATTGAAAGGGGTTGCCAAGCTTCTAAGAAATAACGAGTTTGCGAAATACCAGCAAATATTTTTTCACCCAACCTTGATGGTACTTGCTCGTAATGATCAGTACACAAATCCCACTTAGCTCACCAAATTTTGTTCTTCTAGGTTGAAGCGTTCGTCTACAGTAATCGTTTTTATATTAAGGTTTCCCTCTGTTCTCTCCTATATAGATACATGAATTTGGAACTCTAAATCCAACATGGTTTGTAGTAGCTCTTTGAAACTTGACAAAAAAAGTAGATCTCAGTTTTGTCTCTATGGTTTTTTTCTTCAAGTAGCCCTAAGCAGAGACTGTGGAAAAGCACTTTCATTAAAAGGGGTTGCCAAACTTCCAATAAATTACGAGTTTCTGAAATACCAGCAAATATTTCCTCACCCAATCTTGATGATACGTGGTGGTAATGACAAGTACACAAATCCCACTTGACTCACCAAATTTTGTTCTTCTAGGTGGAAGCGTTCGTTTACAGTTCCAGTTTTTATTTTTGGTTTCACTCTGCTCTCTCCTATATAGGTAGGTGAAATTGGAACTCTAAATCCAACATGGTTTGTTGTAGCTCTTTGAAACTTGACAAAATAAAGGACTTCTCAGTTTTGTCTCTATGGTTGCTTCCTCTTCAAGTAGCCCTAGGCACAGACTGTGGAAAAGCAGTTTCATTGAGAGGGGTTGCCAAGCTTCTAAGAAATAACGAGTTTCCGAAATACCAGCAAATATTTTTTCACCCAATTTTGATGATACTTGGTGGTAATGATCAGTACACAAATCCCACTTGGCTCACCAAATTTTGTTCTTCTAGGTTGAAGCGTTCGTCTACAGTAGTCTTTTTTATATTTAGGTTTCCCTCTGTTCTCTCCTATATAGATAGATGAATTTGGAACTATAAGTCCAAGTTGGTTCGTAGTCTCTCTTTGAAACTTGACAAAATAAAGGACTTCTCAGTTTTCTCTCTATGGTTGTTTCCTCTTCAAGTGGCCCTAGGCACAGACTGTGGAAAAGCACTTTCATTGAGAGGGGTTTCCAAGCTACTAAGAAATAACGAGTTTCCGAAATACCAGCAAATATTTTTTCACCCAGTCTTGATGATACTTGGTGGTAATGATCAGTACACAAATCCCACTTGGCTCACCAAATTTTGTTCTTCTAGGTTGAAGCGTTCGTCTACAGTAATCGTTTTTATATTTAGGTTTCCCTCTGTTCTCTCCTATATAGATAGATGAATTTGGAACTCTAAATCCAACATGGTTTATAGACGCTCTTTGAAACTTGACAAAAATGTAGTTCTCAGTTTTGTCTCTATGGTTTGTTTCCTCTTCACGTAGCCCTAAGCAGAGACTGTGGAAAAGCACTTTCATTGAAAGGGGTTGCCAAGCTTCCAAAAAATAACGAGTTCCCGAAATACCCACAAATATTTTTTCACCCAAACTTGATGATACTAGTTGGTAATGATCGGTACACAAATCCCACTTGACTCACCAAATTTTGTTCTTCTAGGTTGAAGCGTTCTTTACAGTAGCAGTTTATATTTTTAGGTTTCCCTCTGTTCTCTCCTATATAGATAGATGGATTTGTAACTCGAAATCCTACATGGTTTGTAGTACCTCTTTGAAACTTGAAAAAATAAAGGAATTCTAAGTTTTGTCTGTATTATTTGTTTCCTCTTCAAGTAGCCCTAAGCAGAAACTGTGGAAAAGCACTTTCATTGAAAGGGGTTGCCAAGCTTCCAAGAAATTATGAGTTTCCAAAATACCAGCAAATATTTTATCACCCAATCTTGATGATACGTGGTGGTAATGATCGGTACAAAAATCCCACTTGGCTCACCAAATTTTGTTCTTCTAGGTTGAAGCGTTTGTTTACAGTAGCAGTTTTTATTTTTAGGTTTCCCTCTGTTCTCTCCTATATAGATAGATGAATTTGGAACTCTAAATCCAACATGGTTTATAGACGCTCTTTGAAACTTGACAAA
The DNA here is from genome assembly GCF_048772815.1 of Callospermophilus lateralis. Classification (NCBI taxonomy): domain Eukaryota; kingdom Metazoa; phylum Chordata; class Mammalia; order Rodentia; family Sciuridae; genus Callospermophilus; species Callospermophilus lateralis. The sequence continues at coordinate 19,444 of NW_027517922.1, forward strand.
AATGTAGTTCTCAGTTTTGTCTCTATGGTTTGTTTCCTCTTCAAGTAGCCCTAAGCAGAGACTGTGGAAAAGCACTTTCATTGAAAGGGGTTGCCAAGCTTCCAAAAAATAACGAGTTCCCGAAATACCCAAAAATATTTTTTCACCCAAACTTGATGATACTAGTTGGTAATGATCGGTACACAAATCCCAATTGACTCACCAAATTTTGTTCTTCTAGGTTGAAGCGTTCTTTACAGTAGCAGTTTATATTATTAGGTTTCCCTCTGTTCTCTCCTATATAGATACATGAATTTGGAACTCTTAATCCAACATGGTTTGTAGTAGCTCTTTGAAACTTGATAAAATAAAGAAGTTCTCACTTTGTCTCTACGGTTTGTTTCCTATTCAAGTAGCCCTAGGCACAGACTGTGGTAAAGCACTTTCATTGAGAGGGGTTGCCAAGCTTCTAAGAAATAACGAGTTTCCGAAATACCAGCAAATATTTTTTCACCCAATCTTGATGATACTTGGTGGTAATGATCAGTACACAAATCCTACTTGGCTCACCAAATTTTGTTCTTCTAGGTTGAAGTGTTCGTCTACAGTAGCAGTTTTTATGTTTAGGATTCACCCTGTTCTCTCCTATGTAGGTAGATGAATTTGGAACTCTAAATCCAACAAGGTTTGTAGTAGCTCTTTGAAACTTGACATAAAAAAGGAGTTCTCAGGTTTGTCTCTAAAATTTGTTTCCTCTTCAAGTAGCCCTAAGCAGAGACTGTGGAAAAGCACTTTCATTGAAAGGGGTTGCCAAGCTTCTAAGAAATAACGAGTTTGCGAAATACCAGCAAATATTTTTTCACCCAACCTTGATGGTAATTGCTCGTAATGATCAGTACACAAATCCCACTTAGCTCACCAAATTTTGTTCTTCTAGGTTGAAGCGTTCGTCTACAGTAATCGTTTTTATATTTAGGTTTCCCTCTGTTCTCTCCTATATAGATACATGAATTTGGAACTCTAAATCCAACATGGTTTGTAGTAGCTCTTTGAAACTTGAAAAAAAAAGTAGATCTCAGTTTTGTCTCTATGGTTTTTTTTTCTTCAAGTAGCCCTAAGCAGAGACTGTGGAAAAGCACTTTCATTAAAAGGGGTTGCCAAACTTCCAATAAATTACGAGTTTCTGAAATACCAGCAAATATTTCCTCACCTAATCTTGATGATACGTGGTGGTAATGACAAGTACACAAATCCCACTTGGCTCACCAAATTTTGTTCTTCTAGGTGGAAGCGTTCGTTTACAGTTCCAGTTTTTATTTTTGGTTTCACTCTGCTCTCTCCTATATAGGTAGGTGAAATTGGAACTCTAAATCCAACATGGTTTGTTGTAGCTCTTTGAAACTTGACAAAATAAAGGACTTCTCAGTTTTGTCTCTATGGTTGCTTCCTCTTCAAGTAGCCCTAGGCACAGACTGTGGAAAAGCAGTTTCATTGAGAGGGGTTGCCAAGCTTCTAAGAAATAACGAGTTTCCAAAATACCAGCAAATATTTTTTCACCCAATTTTGATGATACTTGGTGGTAATGATCAGTACACAAATCCCACTTGGCTCACCAGATTTTGTTCTTCTAGGTTGAAGCGTTCGTCTACAGTAGTCTTTTTTATATTTAGGTTTCCCTCTGTTCTCTCCTATATAGATAGATGAATTTGGAACTATAAGTCCAAGTTGGTTTGTAGTCTCTCTTTGAAACTTGACAAAATAAAGGACTTCTCAGTTTTCTCTCTATGGTTGTTTCCTCTTCAAGTGGCCCTAAGCACAGACTGTGGAAAAGCACTTTCATTGAGAGGGGTTGCCAAGCTTCTAAGAAATAACGAGTTTCCGAAATACCAGCAAATATTTTTTCACCCAGGCTTGATGATACTTGGTGGTAATGATCAGTACACAAATCCCACTTGGCTCACCAAATTTTGTTCTTCTAGGTTGAAGCGTTCGTCTACAGTAATCGTTTTTATATTTAGGTTTCCCTCTGTTCTCTCCTATATAGATAGATGAATTTGGAACTCTAAATCCAACATGGTTTATAGACGCTCTTTGAAACTTGACAAAAATGTAGTTCTCAGTTTTATCTCTATGGTTTGTTTCCTCTTCAAGTAGCCCTAAGCAGAGACTGTGGAAAAGCACTTTCATTGAAAGGGGTTGCCAAGCTTCCAAAAAATAACGAGTTCCCGAAATACCCACAAATATTTTTTCACCCAAACTTGATGATACTAGTTGGTAATGATCGGTACACAAATCCCACTTGACTCACCAAATTTTGTTCTTCTAGGTTGAAGCGTTCTTTACAGTAGCAGTTTATATTATTAGGTTTCCCTCTGTTCTCTCCTATATAGATACATGAATTTGGAACTCTTAATCCAACATGGTTTGTAGTAGCTCTTTGAAACTTGATAAAATAAAGAAGTTCTCACTTTGTCTCTACGGTTTGTTTCCTATTCAAGTAGCCCTAGGCACAGACTGTGGAAAAGCACTTTCATTGAGAGGGGTTGCCAAGCTTCTAAGAAATAACGAGTTTCCGAAATACCAGCAAATATTTTTTCACCCAATCTTGATGATACTTGGTGGTAATGATCAGTACACAAATCCTACTTGGCTCACCAAATTTTGTTCTTCTAGGTTGAAGTGTTCGTCTACAGTAGCAGTTTTTATGTTTAGGATTCACCCTGTTCTCTCCTATGTAGGTAGATGAATTTGGAACTCTAAATCCAACAAGGTTTGTAGTAGCTCTTTGAAACTTGACATAAAAAAGGAGTTCTCAGGTTTGTCTCTATAATTTGTTTCCTCTTCAAGTAGCCCTAAGTAGAGACTGTGGAAAAGCACTTTCATTGAAAGGGGTTGCCAAGCTTCTAAGAAATAACAAGTTTGCGAAATACCAGCAAATATTTTTTCACCCAACCTTGATGGTAATTGCTCGTAATGATCAGTACACAAATCCCACTTAGCTCACCAAATTTTGTTCTTCTAGGATGAAGCGTTCGTCTACAGTAATCGTTTTTATATTAAGGTTTCCCTCTGTTCTCTCCTATATAGATACATGAATTTGGAACTCTAAATCCAACATGGTTTGTAGTAGCTCTTTGAAACTTGACAAAAAAAGTAGATCTCAGTTTTGTCTCTATGGTTTTTTTTTCTTCAAGTAGCCCTAAGCAGAGACTGTGGAAAAGCACTTTCATTAAAAGGGGTTGCCAAACTTCCAATAAATTACGAGTTTCTGAAATACCAGCAAATATTTCCTCACCCAATCTTGATGATACGTGGTGGTAATGACAAGTACACAAATCCCACTTGGCTCACCAAATTTTGTTCTTCTAGGTGGAAGCGTTCGTTTACAGTTCCAGTTTTTATTTTTGGTTTCACTCTGCTCTCTCCTATATAGGTAGGTGAAATTGGAACTCTAAATCCAACATGGTTTGTTGTAGCTCTTTGAAACTTGACAAAATAAAGGACTTCTCAGTTTTGTCTCTATGGTTGCTTCCTCTTCAAGTAGCCCTAGGCACAGACTGTGGAAAAGCAGTTTCATTGAGAGGGGTTGCCAAGCTTCTAAGAAATAACGAGTTTCCGAAATACCAGCAAATATTTTTTCACCCAATTTTGATGATACTTGGTGGTAATGATCAGTACACAAATCCCACTTGGCTCACCAAATTTTGTTCTTCTAGGTTGATGCGTTCGTCTACAGTAGTCTTTTTTATATTTAGGTTTCCCTCTGTTCTCTCCTATATAGATAGATGAATTTGGAACTATAAGTCCAAGTTGGTTTGTATTCTCTCTTTGAAACTTGACAAAATAAAGGACTTCTCAGTTTTGTCTCTATGGTTGTTTCCTCTTCAAGTAGCCCTAAGCAGAGACTGTGGAAAAGCAATTTCATTGAAAGGGGTTGCCAAGCTTCCAAAAAATACCCACAAATATTTTTTCACCCAATCTTGATGATACTAGTTGGTAATGATCGGTACACAAATCCCACTTGACTCACCAAATTTTGTTCTTCTAGGTTGAAGGGTTCTTTACAGTACCAGTTTATATTTTTAGGTTTCCCTCTGTTCTCTCCTATATAGATAGATGGATTTGTAAATCTAAATCCAACATGGTTTGTAGTAGCTCTTTGAAACTTGAAAAAATAAAGAAATTCTAAGTTTTGTCTGTATTATTTGTTTCCTCTTCAAGTAGCCCTAAGCAGAAACTGTGGAACAGCACTTTCATTGAAAGGGGTTGCCAAGCTTCCAAGAAATTACGAGTTTCCAAAATACCAGCAAATATTTTATCACCCAATCTTGATGATACATAGTGGTAATGATCGGTACAAAAATCCCACTTGGCTCACCAAATTTTGTTCTTCAAGGTTGAAGCGTTCGTTTACAGTAGCAGTTTTTTTTTTAGGTTTCCCTCTGTTCTCTCCTATATAGATACATGAATTTGGAGATCTTAATCCAACATGGTTTGTAGTAGCTCTTTGAAACTTGATAAAATAAAGGAGTTCTCACTTTTGACTCTACGGTTTGTTTCCTATTCAAGTAGCCCTAGGCACAGACTGTGGAAAAGCACTTTCATTGAGAGGGGTTGCCAAGCTTCTAAGAAATAACGAGTTTCCGAAATACCAGCAAATATTTTTTCACACAATCTTGATGATACTTGGTGGTAATGATCAGTACACAAATCCTACTTGGCTCACCAAATTTTGTTCTTCTAGGTTGAAGTGTTCGTCTACAGTAGCAGTTTTTATGTTTAGGATTCACCCTGTTCTCTCCTATGTAGATAGATGAATTTGGAACTCTAAATCCAACAAGGTTTGTAGTAGCTCTTTGAAACTTGACATAAAAAAAGGAGTTCTCAGGTTTGTCTCTATAATTTGTTTCCTCTTCAAGTAGCCCTAAGCAGAGACTGTGGAAAAGCACTTTCATTGAAAGGGGTTGCCAAGCTTCCAAGAAATTACGAGTTTCCGAAATACCAGCAAATATTTTTTCACCCAATCTGGATGATACGTGCTCGTAATGAGAAGGACACAAATCCCACTTGGCCCACCAAATTTTGTTCTTCTAGTTTGAAGCATTCGTTTACTGTAGCAGTTTATATTTTTAGGTTTCCCTCTGTTCTCTCCTATATAGATAGATGAATTTGGAACTCTAAATCCAACATGGTTTGTAGTAGCCCTTTGAAACTTGACAAAATAAAGGAGTTCTCAGTTTTGTCTCTATGGTTGTTTCCTCTTCCAGTAGCCCTAGGCACAGACTGTGGAAAAGTCCTTTCATTGAGAGGGGTTGCTAAGCTTCTAAGAAATAACGAGTTTCCGAAACACCAGCAAATATTTTTTCACCCAATCTTGATGGTACTGGGTCGTAATGATCAGTACACAAATCCCACTTGGCTCACCAAATTTTGTTCTTCTAGGTTGAAGCGTTCGTCTACAGTAATCGTTTTTATATTAAGGTTTCCCTCTGTTCTCTCCTATATAGATACATGAATTTGGAACTCTAAATCCAACATGGTTTGTAGTAGCTCTTTGAAAATTGACAAAAAATGTAGATCTCAGTTTTGTCTCTATGGTTTTTTTTTCTTCAAGTAGCCCTAAGCAGAGACTGTGGAAAAGCACTTTCATTAAAAGGGGTTGCCAAACTTCCAATAAATTACGAGTTTCTGAAATACCAGCAAATATTTTCTCACCCAATCTTGATGATACGTGGTGGTAATGACAAGTACACAAATCCCACTTGGCTCACCAAATTTTGTTCTTCTAGGTGGAAGCGTTTGTTTACAGTTAAAGTTTTTATTTTTGGTTTCACTCTGCTCTCTCCTATATAGATAGGTTAAATTGGAACTCTAAATCCAACATGGTTTGTAGTAGCTCTTTGAAACATGACAAAATAAAGGACTTCTCAGTTTTGTCTCTACAGTTGCTTCCTCTTCAAGTAGCCCTAGGCACAGACTGTGGAAAAGCAGTTTAATTGAGAGGGGTTGCCAAGCTTCTAAGAAATAACGAGTTTCCGAAATACCAGCAAATATTTTTTCACCCAATCTTGATGATACTTGGTGGTAATGATCAGTACAGAAATCCCACTTGGCTCACCATATTATGTTCTTCTAGGTTGAAGCTTTCGTCTACAGTAGTCGTTTTTATATTTAGGTTTCCCTCTGTTCTCTCCTACATACATAGATGAATTTGGAACTATAAATCCACTTGGTTTGTAGTCGCTCTTTGAAACTTGACAAAATAAAGGAGTTCTCAGTTTTGTCTCTATGGTTTGTTTCCTCTTCAACCAGCCCTAACAGAGACTGTGGAAAAGCACTTTCATTGAAAGGGGTTGCCAAGCTTCCAAGAAATAACGAGTTTCCGAAATACCAGCAAATATTTTTTCACCCAAACTTGATGATACTTGGTGGTAATGATCGGTACACAAATCCCACTTGACTCACCAAATTTTGTTCTTCTAGGTTGAAGCGTTCTTTTACAGTAGCAGTTTATATTTTTAGGTTTCCCTCTGTTCTCTCCTATATAGATAGATGAATTTGGAACTCTAAATCCAACATGGTTTGTAGTAGCTCTTTGAAACTTGACAAAATAAAGGAATTCTAAGTTTTGTCTCTATTATTTTTTCCTCTTCAAGTAACCCTAAGCAGAAACTGTGGGAAAGCACTTTCATTGAAAGGGGTTGCCAAGCTTCCAAAAAATTACGAGTTTCCGAAATACCAGCAAATATTTTTTCACCCAATCTTGATGATACATGGTGGTAATGATCGGTACAAAAATCCCACTTGGCTCAACAAATTTTGTTCTTCTAGGTTGAAGCATTCGTCTACAGTAGTCGTTTTGATATTTAGGTTTCCCTCTGTTCTCTCCTATATAGATAGATGAATTTGGAACTCTAAATCCAACATGGTTCATAGTCGCTCTTTGAAACGTGACAAAAAAAAGTAGTTCTCAGTTTTGTCTCTATGGTTTGTTTCCTCTTCAAGTAGCCCTAAGCAGAGACTTTTGAAAAGCACTTTCATTGAAAGGGGTTGCCAAGCTTCCAAAAAATAACAAGGTCCCGAAATACCCGCAAGTATTTTTTCACCCAATCTTGATGATACTTGGTGGTAATGATTGGTACAGAAATCCCACTTGACTCACCAAATTTTGTTCTTCTAGGTTGAAGCGTTCTTTTACAGTAGCAGTTTATATTTTTAGGTTTCCCTCTGTTCTCTCCTATATAGATAGATGAATTTGGAACTCTAAATCCAACATGGTTTGTCGTAGCTCTTTGAAACTTGACAAAATAAAGGAATTCTAAGTTTTGTCTCTATTATTTGTTTCCTCTTCAAGTAGCTCTAAGAAGAAACTGTGGAAAAGCACTTTCATTGAAAGGGGTTGCCAAGCTTCCAAGAAATTACGAGTTTTCGAAATACCAGCAAATATTTTTTCACCCAATCTTGATGATACGTGGTGGTAATGATCGGTACAAAAATCCCACTTGGCTCACCAAATTTTGTTCTTCTAGGTTGAAGCGTTCGTCTACAGTAGTCGTTTTTATATTTAGGTTTCCCTCTGTTCTCTCCTATATAGATAGATGAATTTCGAACTCTAAATCCAACATGGTTTGTAGTAGCTCTTTGAAACTTGACAAAATAAAGGAGTTCTAAGTTTTGTCCTTATGGTTGATTCCTCTTCAAGTAGCCCTAGGCACAGACTGTGGAAAAGCAGTTTCATTGAGAGGGGTTGCCAAGCTTCTAAGAAATAACGAGTTTCCGAAATACCCGCAAATATTTTTTCACCCAATCTTGATGATACTTGGTGGTAATGATCGGAACACAAATCCCACTTGACTCACCAAATTTTGTTCTTCTAGGTTGAAGCGTTCTTTTACACTAGCAGTTTATATTTTTAGGTTTCCCTCTGTTCTCTCCTACATATATAGATGAATTTGGAACTCTTAATCCAACATGGTTTGTTGTAGCTCTTTGAAACATGACAAAATAAAGGAGTTCTCACTTTTGTCTCTACGGTTTGTTACCTATTCAAGTAGCCGTAAGCACAGACTGTGGAAAAGCAATTTCATTGAGAGGGGTTGCCAAGCTTTTAGGAAATAACGAGTTTCCGAAATACCCGCAAATATTTTTTCACCCAATCTTGATGATACGTGGTGGTAATGATCAGTACACAAATCCCAATTGGCTCACCAAATTTTGTTCTTCTAGGTTGAAGCGTTCGTCTACAGTAGCAGTTTTTACATTTAGGTTTCACTCTGTTCTCTCCTGTATAGATAGATGAATTTGGAACTCTAAATCCAACAAGGTTTGTAGTAGCTCTTTGAAACTTGACATAATAAAGGAGTTCTCAGGTTTGCCTCTATAATTTGATTCCTCTTCAAGTAGCCCTAAGCAGAGACTGTGGAAAAGCACTTTCATTGAAAGGGGTTGCCAAGCTTCCAAAAAATTACGAGTTTCCGAAATACCAGCAAATATTTTTTCACCCAATCTTGATGATACGTGGTGGTAATGATCGGTACAAAAATCCCACTTGGCTCACCAAATTTTGTTCTTCTAGGTTGAAGTGTTCGTCTACAGTAGCAGTTTTTATGTTTAGGTTTCACTCTGTTCTCTCCTATGTAGATAGATGAATTTCGAACTCTAAATCCAACAAGGTTTGTAGTAGCTCTTTGAAACATGACATAATAAAGGAGTTCTCAGGTTTGTCTCTATAATTTGTTTCCTCTTCAAGTAGCCCTATGCGGAGACTGTGGAAAAGCACTTTCATTGAAAGGGGTTGCCAAGCTTCCAAGAAATTCCGAGTTTCCGAAATACCAGCAAATATTTTTTCACCCAATCTGGATGATACGTGGTCGTAATGACAAGGACACAAATCCCACTTGGCCCACCAAATTTTATTCTTCTAGGTTGAAGCATTCGTTTACACAAGCAGTTTATATTTTTAGGTTTCCCTCTGTTGTCTCATATATAGATAGATGAATTTGGAACTCTAAATCCAACATGGTTTGTAGTAGCCCTTTGAAAATTGACAAAAAAAGGAGTTCTCAGTTTTGTCTCTGTGGTTGTTTCCTCTTCAAGTAGCCCTAGGCACAGACTGTGGAAAAGCACTTTAATTGACAGGGGTTGCCAAGCTTCTAAGAAATAACAAGTTTACGAAATACCAGCAAATATTTTTTCACCCAATCTTGATGATACGTGGTCGTAATGACAAGTACACAAATCCCACTTGGCTCACCAAATTTTATTCTTCTAGGTTGAAGCGTTCGTCTACAGTAGTCGTTTTTATATTTAGGTTTCCCTCTGTTCTCTCCTATATAGATAGATGAATTTGGAACTCTAAATCCAACATGGTTTCTAGTAGCTCTTTGAAACTTTACAAAATAAAGGACTTCTCAGTTTTGTCTCTATGGTTGTTTCCTCTTCAAGTACCCTAAGCAGAGACTCTGGAAAAGCAGTTTCATTGAAAGGGTTTGCCAAGGTTCCAAAAAATAACGAGTTCCCGAAATACCCGCAAATATTTTTTCACACAATCTTGATGATACTAGGTGGTAATGATCGGTACACAAATCCCACTTGACTCACCAAATTTTGTTCTTCTAGGTTGAAGCGTTCTTTTACAGTAGCAGTTTATATTTTTAGGTTTCCCTCTGTTCTCTCCTATATAGATAGATGAATTTGGAACTCTAAATCCAACATGGTTCATAGTCGCTCTTTGAAACTTGACAAAAAAAAGTAGTTCTCAGTTTTGTCTCTATGGTTTGTTTCCTCTTCAAGTAGCCCTAAGCAGAGACTTTTGAAAAGCACTTTCATTGAAAGGTTTGCCAAGCTTCCAAAAAATAACAAGGTCCCGAAATACCCGCAAATATTTTTTCACCCAATCTTGATGATACTTGGTGGTAATGATTGGTACAGAAATCCCACTTGACTCACCAAATTTTGTTCTTCTAGGTTGAAGCGTTCTTTTACAGTAGCAGTTTATATTTTTACGTTTCCCTCTGTTCTCTCCTATATAGATAGATGAATTTGGAACTCTAAATCCAACATGGTTTGTAGTAGCTCTTTGAAACTTGACAAAATAAAGGATTTCTAAGTTTTGTCTCTATTATTTGTTTCCTCTTCAAGTAGCTCTAGGAAGAAACTGTGGAAAAGCACTTTCATTGAAAGGGGTTGCCAAGCTTCCAAGAAATTACGAGTTTCCGAAATACCAGCAAATATTTTTTCACCCAATCTTGATGATACTTGGTGGTAATGATCAGTACACAAATCCCACTTGGCTCAAGAAATTTTGTTCTTCTAGGTTGAAGTGTTCGTCTACAGTAGCAGTTTTTATCTTTAGGATATACTCTGTTCTCTCCTATATAGATAGATGAATTTGGAACTCTAAATCCAACAAGGTTTGTAGTAGCTCTTTGAAACTTGACATAAAAAAGTAGTTCTCAGTTTTGTCTCTATGGTTTGTTTCCTCTTCAAGTAGCCCTAAGCAGAGACTTTTGAAAAGCACTTTCATTGAAAGGGGTTGCCAAGCTTCCAAAAAATAACGAGTTTCCGAAATACCAGCAAATATTTTTTCACCCAATCTTGATGATACTTGGTGGTAATGATCAGTACACAAATCGCACTTGGCTCACCAAATTTTGTTCTTCTAGGTTGAAGCGTTCGTCTACAGTAATCGTTTTTATATTAAGGTTTCCCCCTGTTCTCTCCTATATAGATAGATGAATTTGGAACTCTAAATCCAACATGGTTTGTAGTAGCTCTTTGAAACTTGACAAAAAAGTAGATCTCAGTTTTGTCTCTTTGGTTTGTTTTTTCTTCAAGTAGCCCTAAGGAGAGACTGTGGAAAAGCACTTTCATTAAAAGGGGTTGCCAAACTTCCAATAAATTACGAGTTTCTGAAATACCAGCAAATATTTTCTCACCCAATCTTGTTGATACGTGGTGGTAATGACAAGTACACAAATCCCACTTGGCTCACCAAATTTTGTTCTTCTAGGTTGAAGCGTTCGTTTACAGTTGCAGTTTTTATTTTTGGTTTCTCTCTGTTCTCTCCTATATAGATAGGTGAAATTGGAACTCTAACTCCAACTTGGTTTATAGTCGCTCTTTGAAACTTACAAAATGAAGGAGTTCTCAGTTTTGTCTCTATGGTTTGTTTCCTCTTCAAGTAGCACTAGGCACAGACTATGGAAAAGCACTTTCATTGAAAGGGGTTGCCAAGCTTCCAAGAAATAACGAGTTTCCGAAATACCAGCAATATTTTTTCACCCAATCTTGATGATACGTGTTCGTAATGACAAGTACACAAATCCCACTTTGCTCACCAAATTTTGTTTTTCTAGGTGGAAGCGTTCGTTTACAGTTGCAGTTTTTATTTTTGGTTTCACTCTGTTCTCTCCTATGTAGATAGATGAATTTGGAACTCTAAGTCCAACATGGTTTGTAGTAGCTCTTTGAAACTAGACAAAATTAAGGAGTTCACAGTTTTGTCTCTATGGTTTGTTTCCTCTTCAAGTAGCTCTAAGAAGAAACTGTGGAAGAGCACTTTCATTGAGAGGGGTTGCCAAGCTTCCAAGAAATTACGAGTTTCCGAAATACCAGCAAATATTATTTCACCCATTATTGATGATACTTGGTGGTAATGATCGGTACAAAAATCCCACTTGGCTCACCAAATTTTGTTCTTCTAGGTTCAAGCGTTCGTTTACAGTAGCAGTTTTTATTTTTAGGTTTCCCTCTGTTCTCTGCTATATAGATAGATGAATTTGGAACACTTAATCCAACATGGTTTGTAGTAGCTGTTTGAAACTTGACAAAATAAAGGAGTTCTCACTTTTTGTCTCTATGGTTGTTTCCTCTTCAAGTAGCCCTAGGCACAGACTGGGGAAAAGCACTTTAATTGACAGGGGTTGCCAAGCTTCTAGAAATAACGAGTTTCCGAAATACCAGCAAATATTTTTCACCCAATCTTGTTGATACTTGGTGGTAATGATCAGTACACAAATCCCACTTGGCTCACCAAATTTTGTTCTTCTAGGTTGAAGAGTTCGTCTACAGTAGTCGTTTTTATATTTAGGTTTCCCTCTGTTCTCTCCTATATAGATAGATGAATTTCGAACTCTAAATCCAACATGGTTTGTAGTAGCTCTTTGAAACTTGACAAAATAAAGGAGTTCTCAGTTTTGTCTTTATGGTTGATTCCTTTCAAGTAGCCCTAGGCACAGACTGTGGAAAAACAGTTTCATTGAGAGGGGTTGCCAAGCTTCTAAGAAATAACGAGTTTCCGAAATACCTGCAAATATTTTTTCACCCAATCTTGATGATACTTGGTGGTAATGATCGGAACACAAATCCCACTTGACTCACCAAATTTTGTTCTTCTAGGTTGAAGCGTTCTTTTACACTAGCAGTTTATATTTTTAGGTTTCCCTCTGTTCTCTCCTATATAAATAGATGAATTTGGAACTCTTAATACAACATGGTTTGTTGTAGCTCTTTGAAATTTGACAAAATAAAGGAGTTCTCACTTTTGTCTCTACGGTTTGTTACCTATTCAAGTAGCCCTAAGCACAGACTGTGGAAAAGCAATTTCATTGAGAGGGGTTGCCAAGCTTTTTAAGAAATAACGAGTTTCCGAAATACCAGCAAATATTTTTTCACCCAATCTTGATGATACTTGGTGGTAATGATCAGTACACAAATCCCAATTGGCTCACCAAATTTTGTTCTTCTAGGTTGAAGCGTTCGTCTACAGTAGCAGTTTTTACATTTAGGTTTCACTCTGTTCTCTCCTGTATAGATAGATGAATTTGGAACTCTAAATCCAACAAGGGTTTGTAGTAGCTCTTTGAAACTTGACATAATAAAGGAGTTCTCAGGTTTGTCTCTATAATTTGATTCCTCTTCAAGTAGCCCTAAGCAGAGACTGTGGAAAAGCACTTTCATTGAAAGGGGTTGCCAAGCTTCCAAAAAATTACGAGTTTCCGAAATACCAGCAAATATTTTTTCACCCAAACTTGATGATACGTGGTGGTAATGATCGGTACAAAAATCCCACTTGGCTCACCAAATTTTGTTCTTCTAGGTTGAAGTGTTCGTCTACAGTAGCAGTTTTTAGGTTTAGGTTTCACTCTGTTCTCTCCTATGTAGATAGATGAATTTGGAACTCTAAATCCAACAAGGTTTGTAGTAGCTCTTTGAAACATGACATAATAAAGGAGTTCTCAGGTTTGTCTCTATAATTTGTTTCCTCTTCATGTAGCCCTATGCAGAGACTGTGGAAAAGCACTTTCATTGAAAGGGGTTGCCAAGCTTCCAAGAAATTACGAGTTTCCGAAATACCAGCAAATATTTTTTCACCCAATCTGGATGATACGTGGTCGTAATGACAAGGACACAAATCCCACTTGGCCCACCAAATTTTATTCTTCTAGGTTGAAGCATTCGTTTACACAAGCAGTTTATATTTTTAGGTTTCCCTCTGTTGTCTCATATATAGATAGATGAATTTGGAACTCTAAATCCAACATGGTTTGTAGTAGCCCTTTGAAAATTGACAAAAAAAGGAGTTCTCAGTTTTGTCTCTATGGTTGTTTCCTCTTCAAGTAGCCCTAGGCACAGACTGTGGAAAAGCAATTTAATTGACAGGGGTTGCCAAGCTTCTAAGAAATAACGAGTTTCCGAAATACCAGCAAATGTTTTTTCACCCAATTTTGATGATACTTGGTGGTAATGATCAGTACACAAATCCCACTTGGCTCACCAAATTTTGTTCTTCTAGTTTGAAGCGTTCGTCTACAATAGTCGTTTTTTATTTAGGTTTCCCTCTGTTCTCTCCTATATAAATAGATTAATTTGGAACTCTAAATCCAACTTGGTTTGTAGTCGCTCTTTGAAACTTGACAAAATGAAGGAGTTCTCAGTTTTGTCTCTATGGTTTGTTTCCTCTTCAAGTAGCCCTAAGCGGAGACTGTGGAAAAGCACTTTCATTGAAAGGGGTTGCCAAGCTTCCAAGAAATAACAAGTTTCCGAAATACCAGCAAATATTTTTTCACCCAATCTTGATGATACGTGGTCGTAATGACAAGTACACAAATCCCACTTGGCTCACCAAATTTTATTCTTCTAGGTTGAAGCGTTCGTCTACAGTAGTCGTTTTTATATTTAGGTTTCCCTCTGTTCTCTCCTATATAGATAGATGAATTTGGAACTCTAAATCCAACATGGTTTCTAGTAGCTCTTTGAAACTTTACAAAATAAAGGACTTCTCAGTTTTGTCTTTATGATTGTTTCCTCTTCAAGAACCCTAAGCAGAGACTGTGGAAAAGCAGTTTAATTGAAAGGGGTTGCCAAGCTTCCAAAAAATAACGAGTTCCCGAAATACCCGCAAATATTTTTTCACCCAATCTTGATGATACTAGGTGGTAATGATCGGTACACAAATCCCACTTGACTCACCAAATTTTGTTCTTCTAGGTTGAAGCGTTCATTTACAGTAGCAGTTTATATTTTTAGGTTTCCCTCTGTTCTCTCGTATATAGATAGATGAATTTGTAACTCTAAATCCAACATGGTTTGTAGTAGCTCTTTGAAACTTGACAAAATAAAGGAATTCTAAGTTTTGTCTCTATTATTTGTTTCCTCTTCAAGTAGCCCTAAGCAGAAACTGTGGAAAAGCACTTTCATTGAAAGGGGTTGCCAAGCCTCCAGGAAATTATGATTTTCGAACATACCAGCAAATACTTTATCACCCAATCTTGATGATACGTGGTGGTAATGATCGGAACAAAAATCCCACTTGGCTCACCAAATTTTGTTCTTCTAGGTTGAAGCGTTCGTTTACAGTAGCAGTTTTTATTTTTAGGTTTCCCTCTGTTCTCTCCTATATAGACAGATGAATTTGGAACTCTTAATCCAACATGGTTTGTAGTAGCTCTTGGAAACTTGATAAAATAAAGGAGTTCTCACTTTTGTCTCTACGGTTTGTATCCTATTCAAGAAGCCCTAGGCACAGACTGTGGAAAAGCACTTTCATTGAGAGGGGTTGCCAAGTTTCTAAGAAATAACGAGTTTCTGAAATACCAGCAAATATTTTTCACCCAATCTTGATGATACTTGTTGGTAATGATCAGTACACAAATCCCACTTGGCTCACCAAATTTTGTTCTTCTAGGTTGAAGTGTTCGTCTACAGTAGCAGTTTTTATGTTTAGGATATACTCTGTTCTCTCCTATATAGATAGATGAATTTGGAACTCTAAATCCAACAAGGTTTGTAGTAGCTCTTTGAAACTTGACATAAAAAAGGAGTTCTCAGGTTTGTCTCTATAATTTGTTTTCTCTTCAAGTAGCCCTAAGCAGAGACTGTGGAAAAGCACTTTCATTGAAAGGGGTTGCCAAGCTTCCAAGAAAGTACGAGTTTCCGAACTACCAGCAAATATTTTTTCACCCAATCTGGATGATATGTGGTCGTAATGAGAAGGACACAAATCCCACTTGGCCCACCAAATTTTGTTCTTCTAGGTTGAAGAATTCGTTTACTGTAGCAGTTTATATTTTTAGGTTTCCCTCTGTTCTCTCCTATATAGATAGATGAATTTGGAACTCTAAATATAACATGGTTTGTAGTAGCCCTTTGAGACTTGACAAAATAAAGGAGTTCTCAGTTTTTTCTCTACAGCAAATATTTTTTCACCCAATCTTGATGATACGTGGTCGTAATGACAAGTACACAAATCCCACTTGGCTCACCAAATTTTATTCTTCTAGGTTGAAGCGTTCGTCTACAGTAGTCGTTTTTATATTTAGGTTTCCCTCTGTTCTCTCCTATATAGATAGATGAATTTGGAACTCTAAATCCAACATGGTTTCTAGTAGCTCTTTGAAACTTTACAAAATAAAGGACTTCTCAGTTTTGTCTCTATGGTTGTTTCCTCTTCAAGTACCCTAAGCAGAGACTGTGGAAAAGCAGTTTCATTGAAAGGGGTTGCCAAGCTTCCAAAAAATAACGAGTTCCCGAAATACCCGCAAATATTTTTTCACCCAATCTTGATGATACTAGGTGGTAATGATCGGTACACAAATCCCACTTGACTCACCAAATTTTGTTCTTCTAGGTTGAAGCGTTCTTTTACAGTAGCAGTTTATATTTTTAGGTTTCCCTCTGTTCTCTCGTATATAGATAGATGAATTTGTAACTCTAAATCCAACATGGTTTGTAGTAGCTCTTTGAAACTTGACAAAAAAGTAGATCTCAGTTTTGTCTCTATGGTTTGTTTGTTCTTCAAGTAGCCCTAAGCAGAGACTGTGGAAAAGCACTTTCATTAAAAGGGGTTGCCAAACTTCCAATAAATTACGAGTTTCTGAAATACCAGCAAATATTTCCTCACCCAATCTTGTTGATACGTGGTGGTAATGACAAGTACACAAATCCCACTTGGCTCACCAAATTTGTTCTTCTAGGTTGTAGCGTTCGTTTACAGTTGCAGTTTTTATTTTGGTTTCTCTCTGTTCTCTCCTATATAGATAGGTGAAATTGGAACTCTAAATCCAACATGGTTTGTAGTAGCTGTTTGAAACTTGACAAAATAAAGGAGTTCTCACTTTTGTCTCTATGGTTGTTTCCTCTTCAAGTAGCCCTAGGCACAGACTGGGGAAAAGCACTTTAATTGACAGGGGTTGCCAAGCTTCTAGAAATAACGAGTTTCCGAAATACCAGCAAATATTTTTTCACCCAATCTTGTTGATACTTGGTGGTAATGATCAGTACACAAATCCCACTTGGCTCACCAAATTTTGTTCTTCTAGGTTGAAGAGTTCGTCTACAGTAGTCGTTTTTATATTTAGGTTTCCCTCTGTTCTCTCCTATATAGATAGATGAATTTCGAACTCTAAATCCAACATGGTTTGTAGTAGCTCTTTGAAACTTGACAAAATAAAGGAGTTCTCAGTTTTGTCTTTATGGTTGATTCCTTTCAAGTAGCCCTAGGCACAGACTGTGGAAAAACAGTTTCATTGAGAGGGGTTGCCAAGCTTCTAAGAAATAACGAGTTTCCGAAATACCTGCAAATATTTTTTCACCCAATCTTGATGATACTTGGTGGTAATGATCGGAACACAAATCCCACTTGACTCACCAAATTTTGTTCTTCTAGGTTGAAGCGTTCTTTTACACTAGCAGTTTATCTTTTTAGGTTTCCCTCTGTTCTCTCCTATATAAATAGATGAATTTGGAACT
The DNA here is from genome assembly GCF_048772815.1 of Callospermophilus lateralis. Lineage (NCBI taxonomy): Eukaryota > Metazoa > Chordata > Mammalia > Rodentia > Sciuridae > Callospermophilus > Callospermophilus lateralis. Next base: position 36,673 of record NW_027517922.1, read on the forward strand.
CTTAATACAACATGGTTTGTTGTAGCTCTTTGAAATTTGACAAAATAAAGGAGTTCTCACTTTTGTCTCTACGGTTTGTTACCTATTCAAGTAGCCCTAAGCACAGACTGTGGAAAAGCAATTTCATTGAGAGGGGTTGCCAAGCTTTTAAGAAATAACGAGTTTCCGAAATACCAGCAAATATTTTTTCACCCAATCTTGATGATACTTGGTGGTAATGATCAGTACACAAATCCCAATTGGCTCACCAAATTTTGTTCTTCTAGGTTGAAGCGTTCGTCTACAGTAGCAGTTTTTACATTTAGGTTTCACTCTGTTCTCTCCTGTATAGATAGATGAATTTGGAACTCTAAATCCAACAAGGTTTGTAGTAGCTCTTTGAAACTTGACATAATAAAGGAGTTCTCAGGTTTGTCTCTATAATTTGATTCCTCTTCAAGTAGCCCTAAGCAGAGACTGTGGAAAAGCACTTTCATTGAAAGGGGTTGCCAAGCTTCCAAAAAATTACGAGTTTCCGAAATACCAGCAAATATTTTTTCACCCAAACTTGATGATACGTGGTGGTAATGATCGGTACAAAATCCCACTTGGCTCACCAAATTTTGTTCTTCTAGGTTGAAGTGTTCGTCTACAGTAGCAGTTTTTAGGTTTAGGTTTCACTCTGTTCTCTCCTATGTAGATAGATGAATTTGGAACTCTAAATCCAACAAGGTTTGTAGTAGCTCTTTGAAACATGACATAATAAAGGAGTTCTCAGGTTTGTCTCTATAATTTGTTTCCTCTTCATGTAGCCCTATGCAGAGACTGTGGAAAAGCACTTTCATTGAAAGGGGTTGCCAAGCTTCCAAGAAATTACGAGTTTCCGAAATACCAGCAAATATTTTTTCACCCAATCTGGATGATACGTGGTCGTAATGACAAGGACACAAATCCCACTTGGCCCACCAAATTTTATTCTTCTAGGTTGAAGCATTCGTTTACACAAGCAGTTTATATTTTTAGGTTTCCCTCTGTTGTCTCATATATAGATAGATGAATTTGGAACTCTAAATCCAACATGGTTTGTAGTAGCCCTTTGAAAATTGACAAAAAAAGGAGTTCTCAGTTTTGTCTCTATGGTTGTTTCCTCTTCAAGTAGCCCTAGGCACAGACTGTGGAAAAGCAATTTAATTGACAGGGGTTGCCAAGCTTCTAAGAAATAACGAGTTTCCGAAATACCAGCAAATGTTTTTTCACCCAATTTTGATGATACTTGGTGGTAATGATCAGTACACAAATCCCACTTGGCTCACCAAATTTTGTTCTTCTAGTTTGAAGCGTTCGTCTACAATAGTCGTTTTTTATTTAGGTTTCCCTCTGTTCTCTCCTATATAAATAGATTAATTTGGAACTCTAAATCCAACTTGGTTTGTAGTCGCTCTTTGAAACTTGACAAAATGAAGGAGTTCTCAGTTTTGTCTCTATGGTTTGTTTCCTCTTCAAGTAGCCCTAAGCGGAGACTGTGGAAAAGCACTTTCATTGAAAGGGGTTGCCAAGCTTCCAAGAAATAACAAGTTTCCGAAATACCAGCAAATATTTTTTCACCCAATCTTGATGATACGTGGTCGTAATGACAAGTACACAAATCCCACTTGGCTCACCAAATTTTATTCTTCTAGGTTGAAGCGTTCGTCTACAGTAGTCGTTTTTATATTTAGGTTTCCTCTGTTCTCTCCTATATAGATAGATG
>NW_027517923.1:0-38390 GCF_048772815.1 Callospermophilus lateralis
CAAAGTGTTACTGGAAACGAACGCTTGAACCTAGAAGAGTGAAAATTGGGAAGCCAAGTGGGCTTAGTGAACTGAACATTACCACCAAGTATCATCAAGATTTGGTGAAAAAATGGTTGCTGAGATTTCAGCAAACTAGTAGTTTTTTGGAAGCTTGGCAACCCCTTTAAAACGAAAGTGTTCTTTGCCAGTCTCTGCCTGGGGTACTTCAAGAGGAAACAAACCATAGAGATAGAACTTAGAACTACTTCATTTTGTCAAGTTTCACGGAGCTACCACAAACCGTGTTTGATTTAGAGTTTCAAACACATCTATCTATATATCAGAAAACAGAGTGAAACCTAAAAATTCAAACTGTTACTGGAAACGAACGCTTGAACCTAGAAGAGTGAAAGTGGGGCAGCCAAGTGGGATTAGTGAACTGATCATTACCACCAAGTATCATCAAGATTTGGTGAAAAAAATGTTTGCTGAGATTTCAGCAAACGAGTAGTTTTTTGAAGCTTGGCAACCCCTTTCAACGAAAGTGTTCTTCGCCAGTCTCTGCATGGGGTACTTCAAGAGGAAACAAACCATAGAGATAGAACTTAGAACTACTTCATTTTGTCAAGTTTCACGGAGCTAGCACAAACCGTGTTTGATTTAGAGTTTCAAACACATCTATCTATATAGCAGAAAACAGAGTGAAACCTAAAAATTCAAACTGTTACTGGAAAAGAACGCTTGAACCTAGAAGAGTGAAAGTTGGGCAGCCAAGTGGGATTAGTGAACTGATCATTACCACCAAGTATCATCAAGCTTTGGTGAAAAATGTTTGCTGAATTTCAGCAAACTAGTAGTTTTTTGAAGCTTGGCAACCCCTTTCAAACGAAAGTGTTTTTCGCCAGTCTCTGCATGGGGTACTTCAAGAGGAAACAAACCATAGAGATAGAACTTAGAACTACTTCATTTGGTCTAGTTTCAAGGAGCTAGCACAAACCGTGTTTGATTTAGAGTTTCAACACATCTATCTATATAGCAGAAAACAGAGTGAAACCTAAAAATTCAAAGTGTTACTGGAAACGAACGCTTGAACCTAGAAGAGTGAAAATTGGGCAGCCAAGTGGGCTTAGGTGAACTGATCATTACCACCAAGTATCATCAAGATTTGGTGAAAAAATGGTTGCTGAGATTTCAGCAAACTAGTAGTTTTTCGAAGCTTGGCAACCCCTTTCAAACGAAAGTGTTCTTCTCCAGTCTCTGCATGGGGTACTTCAAGAGGAAAACAAACCATAGAGATAGAACTTAGAACTACTTCATTTTGTCAAGTTTCACGGAGCTAGCACAAACCGTGTTTGATTTAGAGTTTCAAACACATCTATCTATATAGCAGAAAACAGAGTGAAACCTAAAAATTCAAACTGTTACTGGAAACGAACGCTTGAACCTAGAAAAGTGAAAGTTGGGCAGCCAAGTGGGATTAGTGAACTGATCATTACCACCAAGTATCATCAAGATTTGGTGAAAAAATGTTGCTGAGATTTCAGCAAACTAGTAGTTTTTTGGAAGCTTGGCAACCCTTTCAAACGAAAGTGTTTTTCGCCAGTCTCTGCATGGGGTACTTCAAGAGGAAACAAACCATAGAGATAGAACTTAGAACTACTTCATTTGTTCAAGTTTCAAGGAGCTAGCACAAACCGTGTTTGATTTAGAATTCCAAACACAGCTATCTATGTTGGAGAAAACAGAGTGAAACCTAAAAATTTCAAACAGTCACTGGAAACGAAAGCTCAACCTAGAAGAATAAAATTTGGGCAGCCAAGTGGGATTAGTGAACTGATCATTACCACCAAGTATCATCAAGATTTGGTGAAAAAATGTTTGCTGAGATTTCAGCAAACTAGTAGTTTTTTGGAAGCTTGGCAACCCCTTTAAAACGAAAGTGTTTTTCGCCAGTCTCTGCATGGGGTACTTCAGGAGGAAACAAACCATAGAGATAGATCTTAGAACTACTTCATTTGGTCAAGTTTCAAGGAGCTAGCACAAACACGTGTTTGATTTAGAGTTTCAAACACATCTATCTATATAGCAGAAAACAGAGTGAAACCTAAAAATTCAAAGTGTTACTGGAAACGAACGCTTGAACCTAGAAGAGTGAAAATTGGGCAGCCAAGTGGGCTTAGTGAACTGATCATTACCACCAAGTATCATCAAGATTTGGTGAAAAAATGGTTGCTGAGATTCAGCAAACTAGTAGTTTTTTGGAAGCTTGGCAACCCCTATCAAACGAAAGTGTTCTTTGCCAGTCTCTGCATGGGGTACTTCAAGAGGAAACAAACCATAGAGAGAGAACTTAGAACTACTTCATTTTGTCAAGTTTCAGGGAGCTAGCACAACCGTGTTTGATTTAGAGTTTCAAACACATCTATCTATATAGCAGAAAAACAGAGTGAAACCTAAAAATTCAAAGTGTTACTGAAACGAACGCTTGAACCTAGAAGAGTGAAAGTTGGGCAGCCAAGTGGGATTAGTGAACTGATCATTACCACCAAGTATCATCAAGATTTGGTGAAAAAATGTTTGCTGAGATTTCAGCAAACTAGTAGTTTTTTGGAAGCTTGGCAACCCCTTTCAAATGAAAGTGTTCTTCGCCAGTCTCTGCATGGGTACTTCAAGAGGAAACAAACCATAGAGATAGAACTTAGAACTACTTCGTTTTGTCAAGTTTCACGGAGCTAGCACAAACCGTGTTTGATTTAGAGTTTCAAACACATCTATCTATATAGCAGAAAACAGAGTGAAACCTAAAAATTCAAACTGTTACTGGAAACGAACGCTTGAACCTAGAAGAGTGAAAATTGGGCAGCCAAGTGGGCTTAGTGAACTGAACATTACCACCAAGTATCATCAAGATTTGGTGAAAAAATTGTTGCTGAGATTTCAGCAAACTAGTAGTGTTTTGTAAGCTTGGCAACCCCTTTCAAACGAAAGTGTTCTTCGCCAGTCTCTGCATGGGGTACTTCAAGAGGAAACGAACCATAGAGATAGAACTTAGAACTACTTCATTTGGTCAAGTTTCAAGGAGCTAGCACAAACCGTGTTTGATTTAGAGTTTCAAACACATCTATCTATATAGCAGAAACAGAGTGAAACCTAAAAATTCAAAGTGTTACTGGAAACGAACGCTTGAACCTAGAAGAGTGAAAGTTGGGCAGCCAAGTGGGATTAGTGAACTGATCATACCACCAAGTATCATCAAGATTTGGTGAAAAAATGTTTGCTGAGATTTCAGCAAACTAGTAGTTTTTTTGGAAGCATGGCAACCCCCTTTCAAACGAAAGTGTTTTTCGCCAGTTTCTGCATGAGGTACTTCAAGAGGAAACAAACCATTGAGATAGAACTTAGAACTACTTCATTTTGTCAAGTTTCAAGGAGCTAGCACAAACCGTGTTTGATTTAGAGTTTCAAACACATCTATCTATATAGCAGAAAACAGAGTGAAACCTAAAAATTCAAAGTGTTACTGGAAACGAACACTTGAACATGGAAGAGTGAAAATTGGGCAGCCAAGTGGCCTTAGTGAACTGATCATTACCACCAAGTATCATCAAGATTTGGTGAAAAAATGTTTGCTGAGATTTCAGCAAACGAGCAGTTTTTTGGAAGCTTGGCAACCCCTTTCAACGAAAGTGTTCTTCGCCAGTCTCTGCATGGGGTACTTCTAGAGGAAACAAACCATAGAGATAGAACTTAGAACTACTTCATTTGGTCAAGTTTCAAGGAGCTAGCACAAACCGTGTTTGATTTAGAGTTTCAAACACATCTATCTATATAGCAGAAAACAGAGTGAAACCTAAAAATTCAAACTGTTACTGGAAACGAACGCTTGAACCTAGAAGAGTGAAAGTTTGGCAGCAAAGTGGGATTAGTGAACTGATCATTAACACCAAGTATCATTAAGATTTGGTGAAAAAATGTTTGCTGAGATTTCAGCAAACTAGTAGTTTTTTGGAAGCTTGGCAACCCCTTTAAAACGAAAGTGTTTTTCGCCAGTCTCTGCATGGGGTACTTCAGGAGGAAACAAACCATAGAGATAGAACTTAGAACTACTTCATTTGGTCAAGTTTCAAGGAGCTAGCACAAACCGTGTTTGATTTAGAGTTTCAAACACATCTATCTATATAGCAGAAAACAGAGTGAAACCTAAAAATTCAAAGTGTTACTGGAAACGAACGCTTGAACCTAGAAGAGTGAAAATTGGGCAGCCAAGTGGGCTTAGTGAACTGATCATTACCACCAAGTATCCTCAAGATTTGGTGAAAAAATGGTTGCTGAGATTTCAGCAAACTAGTAGTTTTTTGGAAGCTTGGCAACCCCTTTCAAACGAAAGTGTTCTTTGCCAGTCTCTGCATGGGGTACTTCAAGAGGAAACAAACCATAGAGATAGAACTTAGAACTACTTCATTTTGTCAAGTTTCAGGGAGCTAGCACAAACCGTGTTTGATTTAGAGTTTCAAACACATCTATCTATATAGCAGAAAACAGAGTGAAACCTAAAAATTCAAACTGTTACTGGAAACGAACGCTTGAACCTAGAAGAGTGAAAGTTGGGCAGCCAAGTGGGATTAGTGAACTGATCATTACCACCAAGTATCATCAAGATTTGGTGAAAAAATGTTTGCTGAGATTTCAGCAAACTAGTAGTTTTTTGGAAGCATGGCAACCCCTTTCAAACGAAAGTGTTTTTCGCCAGTTTCTGCATGAGGTACTTCAAGAGGAAACAAACCATTGAGATAGAACTTAGAACTACTTCATTTTGTCAAGTTTCAAGGAGCTAGCACAAACCGTGTTTGATTTAGAGTTTCAAACACATCTATCTATATAGCAGAAAACAGAGTGAAACCTAAAAATTCAAAGTGTTACTGGAAACGAACACTTGAACATGGAAGAGTGAAAATTGGGCAGCCAAGTGGCCTTAGTGAACTGATCATTACCACCAAGTATCAACAAGATTTGGTGAAAAAATGTTTGCTGAGATTTCAGCAAACGAGCAGTTTTTTGGAAGCTTGGCAACCCCTTTCAAACGAAAGTGTTCTTCGCCAGTCTCTGCATGGGGTACTTCTAGAGGAAACAAACCATAGAGATAGAACTTAGAACTACTTCATTTGGTCAAGTTTCAAGGAGCTAGCACAAACCGTGTTTGATTTAGAGTTTCAAACACATCTATCTATATAGCAGAAAACAGAGTGAAACCTAAAAATTCAAACTGTTACTGGAAACGAACGCTTGAACCTAGAAGAGTGAAAGTTTGGCAGCAAAGTGGGATTAGTGAACTGATCATTAACACCAAGTATCATTAAGATTTGGTGAAAAAATGTTTGCTGAGATTTCAGCAAACTAGTAGTTTTTTGGAAGCTTGGCAACCCCTTTAAAACGAAAGTGTTTTTCGCCAGTCTCTGCATGGGGTACTTCAGGAGGAAACAAACCATAGAGATAGAACTTAGAACTACTTCATTTGGTCAAGTTTCAAGGAGCTAGCACAAACCGTGTTTGATTTAGAGTTTCAAACACATCTATCTATATAGCAGAAAACAGAGTGAAACCTAAAAATTCAAAGTGTTACTGGAAACGAACGCTTGAACCTAGAAGAGTGAAAATTGGGCAGCCAAGTGGGCTTAGTGAACTGATCATTACCACCAAGTATCCTCAAGATTTGTGAAAAAATGGTTGCTGAGATTTCAGCAAACTAGTAGTTTTTTGGAAGCTTGGCAACCCCTTTCAAACGAAAGTGTTCTTTGCCAGTCTCTGCATGGGTACTTCAAGAGGAAACAAACCATAGAGATAGAACTTAGAACTACTTCATTTTGTCAAGTTTCAGGGAGCTAGCACAAACCGTGTTTGATTTAGAGTTTCAAACACATCTATCTATATAGCAGAAAACAGAGTGAAACCTAAAAATTCAAACTGTTACTGGAAACGAACGCTTGAACCTAGAAGAGTGAAAGTTGGGCAGCCAAGTGGGATTAGTGAACTGATCATTACCACCAAGTATCATCAAGATTTGGTGAAAAAATGTTTGCTGAGATTTCAGCAAACTAGTAGTTTTTTGGAAGCTTGGCAACCCGTTTAAAACGAAAGTGTTTTTTGCCAGTCTCTGCATGGGGTACTTCAGGAGGAAACAAACCATAGAGATAGAACTTAGAACTACTTCATTTGGTCAAGTTTCAAGGAGCTAGCACAAACCGTGTTTGATTTAGAGTTTCAAACACATCTATCTATATAGCAGAAACAGAGTGAAACCTAAAAATTCAAAGTGTTACTGGAAACGAACGCTTGAACCTAGAAGAGGAAAATTGGGCAGCCAAGTGGGCTTAGTGAACTGATCATTACCACCAAGTATCATCAAGATTTGGTGAAAAAATGGTTTGCTGAGATTTCAGCAAACTAGTAGTTTTTTGGAAGCTTGGCAACCCCTTTCAAACGAAAGTGTTCTTTGCCAGTCTCTGCATGGGGTACTTCAAGAGGAAACAAACCATAGAGATAGAACTTAGAACTACTTCATTTTGTCAAGTTTCACGGAGCTAGCACAAACCGTGTTTGATTTAGAGTTTCAAACACATCTATCTATATAGTAGAAAACAGAGTGAAACCTAAAAATTCAAACTGTTACTGGAAACGAATCGCTTGAACCTAGAAGAGTGAAAGTTGGGCAGCCAAGTGGGATTAGTGAACTGATCATTACCACCAAGTATCATCAAGATTTGGTGAAAAAATGTTTGCTGAGATTTCAGCAAACTAGTAGTTTTTTTGGAAGCATGGCAACCCCTTTCAAACGAAAGTGTTTTTCGCCAGTTTCTTCATGGGGTACTTCAAGAGGAAACAACCATAGAGATAGAACTTTGAACTACTTCATTTGGTCAAGTTTCAAGGAGCTAGCACAAACCGTGTTTGATTTAGAATTCCAAACACAGCTATCTATGTTCTAGAAAACAGAGTGAAACCTAAAAGTTCAAACAGTCACTGGAAACGAAAGCTTCAACCTAGAAGAATAAAATTTGGGCAGCCAAGTGGGATTAGTGAACTGATCATTACCACCAAGTATCATCAAGATTTGGTGAAAAAATGTTTGCTGAGATTTCAGCGAACTAGTAGTTTTTTCGAAGCTTGGCAACCCCTTTCAAACGAAAGTGTTTTTCGCCAGTCTCTGCATGGGGTACTTCAAGAGGAAAAAAACCATAGAGATAGAACTAACAACTACTTCATTTTGTCAAGTTTCAAGGAGCTAGCACAAACCGTGTTTGATTTAGAGTTTTCAAAGACATCTATCTATATAGCAGAAAACAGAGTGAAACCTAAAATTTCAAAGTGTTACTGGAAACGAACGCTTGAACCTAGAAGAGTGGAAAATTGGGCAGCCAAGTGGGCTTAGTGAACTGATCATTACCACCAAGTATCATCAAGTTTTGGTGAAAAAATATTTGCTGAGATTTCAGCAAACTAGTAGTTTTTTGAAGCTTGGCAACCCCTTTCAAACGAAAGTGTTTTTCGCCAGTCTCTGCATGGGGTACTTCAAGAGGAAACAAACCATAGAGATAGAACTTAGAACTACTTCATTTGGTCAAGTTTCAAGGAGCTAGCACAAACCGTGTTTGATTTAGAGTTTCAAACACATCTATCTATATAGCAGAAAACAGAGTGAAACCTAAAAATTCAAAGTGTTACTGGAAACGAACGCTTGAACCTAGAAGAGTGAAAAATTGGGCAGCCAAGTGGGCTTAGTGAACTGATCATTACCACCAAGTATCATCAAGATTTGGTGAAAAAATGTTTGCTGAGATTTCAGCAAACGAGTAGTTTTTGGAAGCTTGGCAACCCCTTTCAAATGAAAGTGTTCTTCGCCAGTCTCTGCATGGGGTACTTCAAGAGGAAACAAACCATAGAGATAGAACTTAGAACTACTTCATTTTGTCAAGTTTCACGGAGCTAGCACAAACCGTGTTTGATTTAGAGTTTCAAACACATCTATCTATATAGCAGAAAACAGAGTGAAACCTAAAAAATTCAAACTGTTACTGGAAACGAACGCTTGAACCTAGAAGAGTGAAAGTTGGGCAGCCAAGTGGGATTAGTGAACTGATCATTACCACCAAGTATCATCAAGATTTGGTGAAAAAATGTTTGCTGAGATTTCAGCAAACTAGTAGTTTTTGGAAGCTTGGCAACCCCTTTAAAACGAAAGTGTTTTTCGCCAGTCTCTGCATGGGGTACTTCAGGAGGAAACAAACCATAGAGATAGAACTTAGAACTACTTCATTTGGTCAAATTTCAAGGAGCTAGCACAAACCGAGTTTGATTTAGAGTTTCAAATACATCTATCTATATAGCAGAAAACAGAGTGAAACCTAAAAATTCAAAGTGTTACTGGAAACGAACGCTTGAACCTAGAAGAGTGAAAATTGGGCAGCCAAGTGGGCTTAGTGAACTGATCATTACCACCAAGTATCAACAAGATTTGGTGAAAACTGGTTGCTGAGATTTCAGCAAACTAGTAGTTTTTTGGAAGCTTGGCAACCCCTTTCAAACGAAAGTGTTCTTTGCCAGTCTCTGCATGGGGTACTTCAAGAGGAAACAAACCATAGAGATAAAACTTAGAACTACTTCATTTTGTCAAGTTTCAGGGAGCTAGCACAAACCGTGTTTGATTTAGAGTTTCAAACACATCTATCTATATAGCAGAACACAGAGTGAAACCTAAAATTCAAAGTGTTACTGGAAACGAACGCTTGAACCTAGAAGAGTGAAAGTTGGGCAGCCAAGTGGGATTAGTGAACTGATCATTACCACCAAGTATCATCAAGATTTGGTGAAAAAATGGTTGCTGAGATTTCAGCAAACTAGTAGTTTTTTGGAAGCTTGGCAACCCCTTTCAAACGAAAGTGTTCTTTGCCAGTCTCTGCATGGGGTACTTCAAGAGGAAACAAACCATAGAGATAGAACTTAGAACTACTTCATTTTGTCAAGTTTCAGGGAGCTAGCACAAACCGTGTTTGATTTAGAGTTTCAAACACATCTATCTATATAGCAGAAAACAGAGTGAAACCTAAAAATTCAAACTGTTACTGGAAACGAACGCTTGAACCTAGAAGAGTGAAAGTTGGGCAGCCAAGTGGGATTAGTGAACTGATCATTACCACCAAGTATCATCAATATTTGGTGAAAAAATGTTTGCTGAGATTTCAGCAAACTAGTAGTTTTTTGGAAGCTTGGCAACCCTTTCAAACGAAAGTGTTCTTCGCCAGTCTCTGCATGGGGTACTTCAAGAGGAAACAAACCATAGAGATAGAACTTAGAACTACTTCATTTTGTCAAGTTCCACGGAGCTAGCACAAACCGTGTTTGATTTAGAGTTTCAAACACATCTATCTATATAGCAGAAAACAGAGTGAAACCTAAAAATTCAAACTGTTACTGGAAACGAACGCTTGAACCTAGAAGATTGAAAGTTGGGCAGCCAAGTGGGATTAGTGAACTGATCATTACCACCAAGTATCATCAAGATTTGGTGAAAAAATGTTTGCTGAGATTTCAGCAAACTAGTAGTTTTTTGGAAGCTTGGCAACCCCTTTCAAACGAAAGTGTTCTTTGCCAGTCTCTGCATGGGGTACTTCAAGAGGAAACAAACCATAGAGATAGAACTTAGAACTACTTCATTTTGTCAAGTTTCACGGAGCTAGCACAAACCGTGTTTGATTTAGAGTTTCAAACACATCTATCTATATAGTAGAAAACAGAGTGAAACCTAAAAATTCAAACTGTTACTGGAAACGAACGCTTGAACCTAGAAGAGTGAAAGTTGGGCAGCCAAGTGGGATTAGTGAACTGATCATTACCACCAAGTATCATCAAGATTTGGTGAAAAAATGTTTGCTGAGATTTCAGCAAACTAGTAGTTTTTTGGAAGCATGGAAACCTTTTTCAAACGAAAGAGTTTTTCCCGGTTTCTGCATGGGGTACTTCAAGAGGAAACAAACCATAGAGATAGAACTTAGAACTACTTCATTTGGTCAAGTTTCAAGGAGCTAGCACAAACCGTGTTTGATTTAGAATTCCAAACACAGCTATCTATGTTGGAGAAAACAGAGTGAAACCTAAAAATTCAAACAGTCACTGGAAACGAAAGCTTCAACCTAGAAGAATAAAATTTGGGCAGCCAAGTGGGATTAGTGAACTGATCATTACCACCAAGTATCATCAAGATTTGGTGAAAAAATGTTTGCTGAGATTTCAGCAAACTAGTAGTTTTTTCGAAGCTTGGCAACCCCTTTCAAACGAAAGTGTTTTTCGCCAGTCTCTGCATGGGGTACTTCAAGAGGAAAAAAACCATAGAGATAGAACTAACAACTACTTCATTTTGTCAAGTTTCAAGGAGATAGCACAAACCGTGTTTGATTTAGAGTTTCAAAGACATCTATCTATATAGCAGAAAACAGAGTGAAACCTAAAATTTCAAAGTGTTACTGGAAACGAACGCTTGAACCTAGAAGAGTGAAAATTGGGCAGCCAAGTGGGCTTAGTGAACTGATCATTACCACCAAGTATCATCAAGTTTTGGTGAAAAAATCTTTGCTGAGATTTCAGCAAACTAGTAGTTTTTTGGAAGCTTGGCAACCCCTTTCAAACGAAAGTGTTCTTTGCCAGTCTCTGCATGGGGTACTTCAAGAGGAAACAAACCATAGAGATAGAACTTAGAACTACTTCATTTGGTCAAGTTTCAAGGAGCTAGCACAAACCGTGTTTGATTTAGAATTCCAAACACAGCTATCTATGTTGGAGAAAACAGAGTGAAACCTAAAATTTCAAACAGTCACTGGAAACGAAAGCTTCAACCTAGAAGAATAAAATTTGGGCAGCCAAGTGGGATTAGTGAACTGATCATTACCACCAAGTATCATCAAGATTTGGTGAAAAAATGTTTGCTGAGATTTCAGCAAACGAGTAGTTTTTTGGAAGCTTGGCAACCCCTTTCAAACGAAAGTGTTCTTCGCAAGTCTCTGCATGGGGTACTTCAAGAGGAAACAAACCATAGAGATAGAACTTAGAACTACTTCATTTTGTCAAGTTTCACGGAGCTAGCACAAACCGTGTTTGATTTAGAGTTTCAAACACATCTATCTATATAGCAGAAAACAGAGTGAAACCTAAAAATTCAAACTGTTACTGGAAACGAACGCTTGAACCTAGAAGATTGAAAGTTGGGCAGCCAAGTGGGATTACTGAACTGATCATTACCACCAAGTATCATCAAGATTTGGTGAAAAAATGTTTGCTGAGATTTCAGCAAACTAGTAGTTTTTTGGAAGCTTGGCAATCCCTTTAAAACATAAGTGTTTTTCTCCAGTCTCTGCATGGGGTACTTCAGGAGGAAACAAACCATAGAGATAGAACTTAGAACTACTTCATTTGGTCAAGTTTCAAGGAGCTAGCACAAACCGTGTTTGATTTAGAGTTTCAAACACATCTATCTATATAGCAGAAAACAGAGTGAAACCTAAAAATTCAAAGTGTTACTGGAAACGAACGCTTGAACCTAGAAGAGTGAAAATTGGGCAGCCAAGTGGGCTTAGTGAACTGATCATTACCACCAAGTATCATCAAGATTTGGTGAAAAAATGTTTGCTGAGATTTCAGCAAACGAGTAGTTTTTTGGAAGCTTGGCAACCCCTTTCAAACGAAAGTGTTCTTTGCCAGTCTCTGCATGGGGTACTTCAAGAGGAAACAAACCATAGAGATAGAACTTAGAACTACTTCATTTTGTCAAGTTTCAGGGAGCTAGCACAAACCGTGTTTGATTTAGAGTTTCAAACACATCTATCTATATAGCAGAAAACAGAGTGAAACCTAAAAATTCAAACTGTTACTGGAAACGAACGCTTGAACCTAGAAGAGTGAAAGTTGGGCAGCCAAGTGGGATTAGTGAACTGATCATTACCACCAAGTATCATCAAGATTTGGTGAAAATATGTTTGCTGAGATTTCAGCAAACTAGTAGTTTTTTGGAAGCATGGAAACCTTTTTCAAACGAAAGAGTTTTTCCCAGTTTCTGCATGGGGTACTTCAAGAGGAAACAAACCATAGAGATAGAACTTAGAACTACTTCATTTGGTCAAGTTTCAAGGAGCTAGCACAAACCGTGTTTGATTTAGAATTCCAAACACAGCTATCTATGTTGGAGAAAACAGAGTGAAACCTAAAAATTCAAACAGTCACTGGAAACGAAAGCTTCAACCTAGAAGAATAAAATTTGGGCAGCCAAGTGGGATTAGTGAACTGATCATTACCACCAAGTATCATCAAGATTTGGTGAAAAAATGTTTGCTGAGATTTCAGCAAACTAGTAGTTTTTTCGAAGCTTGGCAACCCCTTTCAAACGAAAGTGTTTTTCGCCAGTTTCTGCATGGGGTACTTCAAGAGGAAAAAAACCATAGAGATAGAACTAACAACTACTTCATTTTGTCAAGTTTCAAGGAGATAGCACAAACCGTGTTTGATTTAGAGTTTCAAAGACATCTATCTATATAGCAGAAAACAGAGTGAAACCTAAAATTTCAAAGTGTTACTGGAAACGAACGCTTAAACCTAGAAGAGTGAAAATTGGGCAGCAAAGTGGGCTTAGTGAACTGATCATTACCACCAAGTATCATCAAGTTTTGGTGAAAAAATGTTTGCTGAGATTTCAGCAAACTAGTAGTTTTTTGGAAGCTTGGCAACCCCTTTCAAACGAAAGTGTTCTTTGCCAGTCTCTGCATGGGGTACTTCAAGAGGAAACAAACCATAGAGATAGAACTTAGAACTACTTCATTTGGTCAAGTTTCAAGGAGCTAGCACAAACCGTGTTTGATTTAGAATTCCAAACACAGCTATCTATGTTGGAGAAAACAGAGTGAAACCTAAAAGTTCAAACAGTCACTGGAAACGAAAGCTTCAACCTAGAAGAATAAAATTTGGGCAGCCAAGTGGGATTAGTGAACTGATCATTACCACCAAGTATCATCAAGATTTGGTGAAAAAATGTTTGCTGAGATTTCAGCAAACGAGTAGTTTTTTGGAAGCTTGGCAACCCCTTTCAAACGAAAGTGTTCTTCGCAAGTCTCTGCATGGGGTACTTCAAGAGGAAACAAACCATAGAGATAGAACTTAGAACTACTTCATTTTGTCAAGTTTCACGGAGCTAGCACAAACCGTGTTTGATTTAGAGTTTCAAACACATCTATCTATATAGCAGAAAACAGAGTGAAACCTAAAAATTCAAACTGTTACTGGAAACGAACGCTTGAACCTAGAAGATTGAAAGTTGGGCAGCCAAGTGGGATTACTGAACTGATCATTACCACCAAGTATCATCAAGATTTGGTGAAAAAATGTTTGCTGAGATTTCAGCAAACTAGTAGTTTTTTGGAAGCTTGGCAATCCCTTTAAAACGAAAGTGTTTTTCTCCAGTCTCTGCATGGGGTACTTCAGGAGGAAACAAACCATAGAGATAGAACTTAGAACTACTTCATTTGGTCAAGTTTCAAGGAGCTAGCACAAACCGTGTTTGATTTAGAGTTTCAAACACATCTATCTATATAGCAGAAAACAGAGTGAAACCTAAAAATTCAAAGTGTTACTGGAAACGAACGCTTGAACCTAGAAGAGTGAAAATTGGGCAGCCAAGTGGGCTTAGTGAACTGATCATTACCACCAAGTATCATCAAGATTTGGTGAAAAAATGTTTGCTGAGATTTCAGCAAACGAGTAGTTTTTTGGAAGCTTGGCAACCCCTTTCAAACGAAAGTGTTCTTTGCCAGTCTCTGCATGGGGTACTTCAAGAGGAAACAAACCATAGAGATAGAACTTAGAACTACTTCATTTTGTCAAGTTTCAGGGAGCTAGCACAAACCGTGTTTGATTTAGAGTTTCAAACACATCTATCTATATAGCAGAAAACAGAGTGAAACCTAAAAATTCAAACTGTTACTGGAAACGAACGCTTGAACCTAGAAGAGTGAAAGTTGGGCAGCCAAGTGGGATTAGTGAACTGATCATTACCACCAAGTATCATCAAGATTTGGTGAAAAAATGTTTGCTGAGATTTCAGCAAACGAGTAGTTTTTTGGAAGCTTGGCAACCCGTTTAAAACGAAAGTGTTTTTCGCCAGTCTCTGCATGGGGTACTTCAAGAGGAAACAAACCATAGAGATAGAACTTAGAACTACTTCATTTGGTCAAGTTTCAAGGAGCTAGCACAAACCGTGTTTGATTTAGAGTTTCAAACACATCTATCTATATAGCAGAAAACAGAGTGAAACCTAAAAATTCAAACTGTTTCTGGAAACGAACGCTTGAACCTAGAAGAGTGAAAGTTGGGCAGCCAAGTGGGATTAGTGAACTGATCATTACCACCAAGTATCATCAAGATTTGGTGAAAAAATGTTTGCTGAGATTTCAGCAAACTAGTAGTTTTTTCGAAGCTTGGCAACCCCTTTCAAACGAAAGTGTTTTTCGCCAGTCTCTGCATGGGGTACTTCAAGAGGAAAAAAACCATAGAGATAGAACTAACAACTACTTCATTTTGTCAAGTTTCAAGGAGATAGCACAAACCGTGTTTGATTTAGAGTTTCAAAGACATCTATCTATATAGCAGAAAACAGAGTGAAACCTAAAATTTCAAAGTGTTACTGGAAACGAACGCTTGAACCTAGAAGAGTGAAAATTGGGCAGCCAAGTGGGCTTAGTGAACTGATCATTACCACCAAGTATCATCAAGTTTTGGTGAAAAAATGTTTGCTGAGATTTCAGCAAACTAGAAGTTTTTTGTAAGCTTGGCAACCCCTTTCAAATGAAAGTGTTCTTTGCCAGTCTCTGCATGGGGTACTTCAAGAGGAAACAAACCATAGAGATAGAACTTAGAACTACTTCATTTGGTCAAGTTTCAAGGAGCTAGCACAAACCGTGTTTGATTTAGAATTCCAAACACAGCTATCTATGTTGGAGAAAACAGAGTGAAACCTAAAAGTTCAAACAGTCACTGGAAACGAAAGCTTCAACCTAGAAGAATAAAATTTGGGCAGCCAAGTGGGATTAGTGAACTGATCATTACCACCAAGTATCATCAAGATTTGGTGAAAAAATGTTTGCTGAGATTTCAGCAAACGAGTAGTTTTTTGGAAGCTTGGCAACCCCTTTCAAACGAAAGTGTTCTTCGCAAGTCTCTGCATGGGGTACTTCAAGAGGAAACAAACCATAGAGATAGAACTTAGAACTACTTCATTTTGTCAAGTTTCACGGAGCTAGGACAAACCGTGTTTGATTTAGAGTTTCAAACACATCTATCTATATAGCAGAAAACAGAGTGAAACCTAAAAATTCAAACTGTTACTGGAAACGAACGCTTGAACCTAGAAGATTGAAAGTTGGGCAGCCAAGTGGGATTACTGAACTGATCATTACCACCAAGTATCATCAAGATTTGGTGAAAAAATGTTTGCTGAGATTTCAGCAAACTAGTAGTTTTTTGGAAGCTTGGCAATCCCTTTAAAACGAAAGTGTTTTTCTCCAGTCTCTGCATGGGGTACTTCAGGAGGAAACAAACCATAGAGATAGAACTTAGAACTACTTCATTTGGTCAAGTTTCAAGGAGCTAGCACAAACCGTGTTTGATTTAGAGTTTCAAACACATCTATCTATATAGCAGAAAACAGAGTGAAACCTAAAAATTCAAAGTGTTACTGGAAACGAACGCTTGAACCTAGAAGAGTGAAAATTTGGCAGCCAAGTGGGCTTAGTGAACTGATCATTACCACCAAGTATCATCAAGATTTGGTGAAAAAATGTTTGCTGAGATTTCAGCAAACGAGTAGTTTTTTGGAAGCTTGGCAACCCCTTTCAAACGAAAGTGTTCTTTGCCAGTCTCTGCATGGGGTACTTCAAGAGGAAACAAACCATAGAGATAGAACTTAGAACTACTTCATTTTGTCAAGTTTCAGGGAGCTAGCACAAACCGTGTTTGATTTAGAGTTTCAAACACATCTATCTATATAGCAGAAAACAGAGTGAAACCTAAAAATTCAAACTGTTACTGGAAACGAACGCTTGAACCTAGAAGAGTGAAAGTTGGGCAGCCAAGTGGGATTAGTGAACTGATCATTACCACCAAGTATCATCAAGATTTGGTGAAAAAATGTTTGCTGAGATTTCAGCAAACTAGTAGTTTTTTGGAAGCTTGGCAACCCGTTTAAAACGAAAGTGTTTTTCGCCAGTCTCTGCATGGGGTACTTCAAGAGGAAACAAACCATAGAGATAGAACTTAGAACTACTTCATTTGGTCAAGTTTCAAGGAGCTAGCACAAACCGTGTTTGATTTAGAGTTTCAAACACATCTATCTATATAGCAGAAAACAGAGTGAAACCTAAAAATTCAAACTGTTTCTGGAAACGAACGCTTGAACCTAGAAGAGTGAAAGTTGGGCAGCCAAGTGGGATTAGTGAACTGATCATTACCACCAAGTATCATCAAGATTTGGTGAAAAAATGTTTGCTGAGATTTCAGCAAACTAGTAGTTTTTTCGAAGCTTGGCAACCCCTTTCAAACGAAAGTGTTTTTCGCCAGTCTCTGCATGGGGTACTTCAAGAGGAAAAAAACCATAGAGATAGAACTAACAACTACTTCATTTTGTCAAGTTTCAAGGAGATAGCACAAACCGTGTTTGATTTAGAGTTTCAAAGACATCTATCTATATAGCAGAAAACAGAGTGAAACCTAAAATTTCAAAGTGTTACTGGAAACGAACGCTTAAACCTAGAAGAGTGAAAATTGGGCAGCAAAGTGGGCTTAGTGAACTGATCATTACCACCAAGTATCATCAAGTTTTGGTGAAAAAATGTTTGCTGAGATTTCAGCAAACTAGTAGTTTTTTGGAAGCTTGGCAACCCCTTTCAAACGAAAGTGTTCTTTGCCAGTCTCTGCATGGGGTACTTCAAGAGGAAACAAACCATAGAGATAGAACTTAGAACTACTTCATTTGGTCAAGTTTCAAGGAGCTAGCACAAACCGTGTTTGATTTAGAATTCCAAACACAGCTATCTATGTTGGAGAAAACAGAGTGAAACCTAAAAGTTCAAACAGTCACTGGAAACGAAAGCTTCAACCTAGAAGAATAAAATTTGGGCAGCCAAGTGGGATTAGTGAACTGATCATTACCACCAAGTATCATCAAGATTTGGTGAAAAAATGTTTGCTGAGATTTCAGCAAACGAGTAGTTTTTTGGAAGCTTGGCAACCCCTTTCAAACGAAAGTGTTCTTCGCAAGTCTCTGCATGGGGTACTTCAAGAGGAAACAAACCATAGAGATAGAACTTAGAACTACTTCATTTTGTCAAGTTTCACGGAGCTAGCACAAACCGTGTTTGATTTAGAGTTTCAAACACATCTATCTATATAGCAGAAAACAGAGTGAAACCTAAAAATTCAAACTGTTACTGGAAACGAACGCTTGAACCTAGAAGATTGAAAGTTGGGCAGCCAAGTGGGATTACTGAACTGATCATTACCACCAAGTATCATCAAGATTTGGTGAAAAAATGTTTGCTGAGATTTCAGCAAACTAGTAGTTTTTTGGAAGCTTGGCAATCCCTTTAAAACGAAAGTGTTTTTCTCCAGTCTCTGCATGGGGTACTTCAGGAGGAAACAAACCATAGAGATAGAACTTAGAACTACTTCATTTGGTCAAGTTTCAAGGAGCTAGCACAAACCGTGTTTGATTTAGAGTTTCAAACACATCTATCTATATAGCAGAAAACAGAGTGAAACCTAAAAATTCAAAGTGTTACTGGAAACGAACGCTTGAACCTAGAAGAGTGAAAATTGGGCAGCCAAGTGGGCTTAGTGAACTGATCATTACCACCAAGTATCATCAAGATTTGGTGAAAAAATGTTTGCTGAGATTTCAGCAAACGAGTAGTTTTTTGGAAGCTTGGCAACCCCTTTCAAACGAAAGTGTTCTTTGCCAGTCTCTGCATGGGGTACTTCAAGAGGAAACAAACCATAGAGATAGAACTTAGAACTACTTCATTTTGTCAAGTTTCAGGGAGCTAGCACAAACCGTGTTTGATTTAGAGTTTCAAACACATCTATCTATATAGCAGAAAACAGAGTGAAACCTAAAAATTCAAACTGTTACTGGAAACGAACGCTTGAACCTAGAAGAGTGAAAGTTGGGCAGCCAAGTGGGATTAGTGAACTGATCATTACCACCAAGTATCATCAAGATTTGGTGAAAAAATGTTTGCTGAGA
The DNA here is from genome assembly GCF_048772815.1 of Callospermophilus lateralis. Taxonomy (NCBI): domain Eukaryota; kingdom Metazoa; phylum Chordata; class Mammalia; order Rodentia; family Sciuridae; genus Callospermophilus; species Callospermophilus lateralis. Next base: position 18,311 of record NW_027517923.1, read on the forward strand.
TTTCAGCAAACGAGTAGTTTTTTGGAAGCTTGGCAACCCGTTTAAAACGAAAGTGTTTTTCGCCAGTCTCTGCATGGGGTACTTCAAGAGGAAACAAACCATAGAGATAGAACTTAGAACTACTTCATTTGGTCAAGTTTCAAGGAGCTAGCACAAACCGTGTTTGATTTAGAGTTTCAAACACATCTATCTATATAGCAGAAAACAGAGTGAAACCTAAAAATTCAAACTGTTTCTGGAAACGAACGCTTGAACCTAGAAGAGTGAAAGTTGGGCAGCCAAGTGGGATTAGTGAACTGATCATTACCACCAAGTATCATCAAGATTTGGTGAAAAAATGTTTGCTGAGATTTCAGCAAACTAGTAGTTTTTTCGAAGCTTGGCAACCCCTTTCAAACGAAAGTGTTTTTCGCCAGTCTCTGCATGGGGTACTTCAAGAGGAAAAAAACCATAGAGATAGAACTAACAACTACTTCATTTTGTCAAGTTTCAAGGAGATAGCACAAACCGTGTTTGATTTAGAGTTTCAAAGACATCTATCTATATAGCAGAAAACAGAGTGAAACCTAAAATTTCAAAGTGTTACTGGAAACGAACGCTTGAACCTAGAAGAGTGAAAATTGGGCAGCCAAGTGGGCTTAGTGAACTGATCATTACCACCAAGTATCATCAAGTTTTGGTGAAAAAATGTTTGCTGAGATTTCAGCAAACTAGAAGTTTTTTGTAAGCTTGGCAACCCCTTTCAAATGAAAGTGTTCTTTGCCAGTCTCTGCATGGGGTACTTCAAGAGGAAACAAACCATAGAGATAGAACTTAGAACTACTTCATTTGGTCAAGTTTCAAGGAGCTAGCACAAACCGTGTTTGATTTAGAATTCCAAACACAGCTATCTATGTTGGAGAAAACAGAGTGAAACCTAAAAGTTCAAACAGTCACTGGAAACGAAAGCTTCAACCTAGAAGAATAAAATTTGGGCAGCCAAGTGGGATTAGTGAACTGATCATTACCACCAAGTATCATCAAGATTTGGTGAAAAAATGTTTGCTGAGATTTCAGCAAACGAGTAGTTTTTTGGAAGCTTGGCAACCCCTTTCAAACGAAAGTGTTCTTCGCAAGTCTCTGCATGGGGTACTTCAAGAGGAAACAAACCATAGAGATAGAACTTAGAACTACTTCATTTTGTCAAGTTTCACGGAGCTAGGACAAACCGTGTTTGATTTAGAGTTTCAAACACATCTATCTATATAGCAGAAAACAGAGTGAAACCTAAAAATTCAAACTGTTACTGGAAACGAACGCTTGAACCTAGAAGATTGAAAGTTGGGCAGCCAAGTGGGATTACTGAACTGATCATTACCACCAAGTATCATCAAGATTTGGTGAAAAAATGTTTGCTGAGATTTCAGCAAACTAGTAGTTTTTTGGAAGCTTGGCAATCCCTTTAAAACGAAAGTGTTTTTCTCCAGTCTCTGCATGGGGTACTTCAGGAGGAAACAAACCATAGAGATAGAACTTAGAACTACTTCATTTGGTCAAGTTTCAAGGAGCTAGCACAAACCGTGTTTGATTTAGAGTTTCAAACACATCTATCTATATAGCAGAAAACAGAGTGAAACCTAAAAATTCAAAGTGTTACTGGAAACGAACGCTTGAACCTAGAAGAGTGAAAATTTGGCAGCCAAGTGGGCTTAGTGAACTGATCATTACCACCAAGTATCATCAAGATTTGGTGAAAAAATGTTTGCTGAGATTTCAGCAAACGAGTAGTTTTTTGGAAGCTTGGCAACCCCTTTCAAACGAAAGTGTTCTTTGCCAGTCTCTGCATGGGGTACTTCAAGAGGAAACAAACCATAGAGATAGAACTTAGAACTACTTCATTTTGTCAAGTTTCAGGGAGCTAGCACAAACCGTGTTTGATTTAGAGTTTCAAACACATCTATCTATATAGCAGAAAACAGAGTGAAACCTAAAAATTCAAACTGTTACTGGAAACGAACGCTTGAACCTAGAAGAGTGAAAGTTGGGCAGCCAAGTGGGATTAGTGAACTGATCATTACCACCAAGTATCATCAAGATTTGGTGAAAAAATGTTTGCTGAGATTTCAGCAAACTAGTAGTTTTTTGGAAGCTTGGCAACCCGTTTAAAACGAAAGTGTTTTTCGCCAGTCTCTGCATGGGGTACTTCAAGAGGAAACAAACCATAGAGATAGAACTTAGAACTACTTCATTTGGTCAAGTTTCAAGGAGCTAGCACAAACCGTGTTTGATTTAGAGTTTCAAACACATCTATCTATATAGCAGAAAACAGAGTGAAACCTAAAAATTCAAACTGTTTCTGGAAACGAACGCTTGAACCTAGAAGAGTGAAAGTTGGGCAGCCAAGTGGGATTAGTGAACTGATCATTACCACCAAGTATCATCAAGATTTGGTGAAAAAATGTTTGCTGAGATTTCAGCAAACTAGTAGTTTTTTCGAAGCTTGGCAACCCCTTTCAAACGAAAGTGTTTTTCGCCAGTCTCTGCATGGGGTACTTCAAGAGGAAAAAAACCATAGAGATAGAACTAACAACTACTTCATTTTGTCAAGTTTCAAGGAGATAGCACAAACCGTGTTTGATTTAGAGTTTCAAAGACATCTATCTATATAGCAGAAAACAGAGTGAAACCTAAAATTTCAAAGTGTTACTGGAAACGAACGCTTGAACCTAGAAGAGTGAAAATTGGGCAGCAAAGTGGGCTTAGTGAACTGATCATTACCACCAAGTATCATCAAGTTTTGGTGAAAAAATGTTTGCTGAGATTTCAGCAAACTAGTAGTTTTTTGGAAGCTTGGCAACCCCTTTCAAACGAAAGTGTTCTTTGCCAGTCTCTGCATGGGGTACTTCAAGAGGAAACAAACCATAGAGATAGAACTTAGAACTACTTCATTTGGTCAAGTTTCAAGGAGCTAGCACAAACCGTGTTTGATTTAGAATTCCAAACACAGCTATCTATGTTGGAGAAAACAGAGTGAAACCTAAAAGTTCAAACAGTCACTGGAAACGAAAGCTTCAACCTAGAAGAATAAAATTTGGGCAGCCAAGTGGGATTAGTGAACTGATCATTACCACCAAGTATCATCAAGATTTGGTGAAAAAATGTTTGCTGAGATTTCAGCAAACGAGTAGTTTTTTGGAAGCTTGGCAACCCCTTTCAAACGAAAGTGTTCTTCGCAAGTCTCTGCATGGGGTACTTCAAGAGGAAACAAACCATAGAGATAGAACTTAGAACTACTTCATTTTGTCAAGTTTCACGGAGCTAGCACAAACCGTGTTTGATTTAGAGTTTCAAACACATCTATCTATATAGCAGAAAACAGAGTGAAACCTAAAAATTCAAACTGTTACTGGAAACGAACGCTTGAACCTAGAAGATTGAAAGTTGGGCAGCCAAGTGGGATTAGTGAACTGATCATTACCACCAAGTATCATCAAGATTTGGTGAAAAAATGTTTGCTGAGATTTCAGCAAACTAGTAGTTTTTTGGAAGCTTGGCAATCCCTTTAAAACGAAAGTGTTTTTCTCCAGTCTCTGCATGGGGTACTTCAGGAGGAAACAAACCATAGAGATAGAACTTAGAACTACTTCATTTGGTCAAGTTTCACGGAGCTAGCACAAACCGTGTTTGATTTAGAGTTTCAAACACATCTATCTATATAGCAGAAAACAGAGTGAAACCTAAAAATTCAAAGTGTTACTGGAAACGAACGCTTGAACCTAGAAGAGTGAAAATTGGGCAGCCAAGTGGGCTTAGTGAACTGATCATTACCACCAAGTATCATCAAGATTTGGTGAAAAAATGTTTGCTGAGATTTCAGCAAACGAGTAGTTTTTTGGAAGCTTGGCAACCCCTTTCAAACGAAAGTGTTCTTTGCCAGTCTCTGCATGGGGTACTTCAAGAGGAAACAAACCATAGAGATAGAACTTAGAACTACTTCATTTTGTCAAGTTTCAGGGAGCTAGCACAAACCGTGTTTGATTTAGAGTTTCAAACACATCTATCTATATAGCAGAAAACAGAGTGAAACCTAAAAATTCAAACTGTTACTGGAAACGAACGCTTGAACCTAGAAGAGTGAAAGTTGGGCAGCCAAGTGGGATTAGTGAACTGATCATTACCACCAAGTATCATCAAGATTTGGTGAAAAAATGTTTGCTGAGATTTCAGCAAACTAGTAGTTTTTTGGAAGCTTGGCAACCCGTTTAAAACGAAAGTGTTTTTCGCCAGTCTCTGCATGGGGTACTTCAAGAGGAAACAAACCATAGAGATAGAACTTAGAACTACTTCATTTGGTCAAGTTTCAAGGAGCTAGCACAAACCGTGTTTGATTTAGAGTTTCAAACACATCTATCTATATAGCAGAAAACAGAGTGAAACCTAAAAATTCAAACTGTTTCTGGAAACGAACGCTTGAACCTAGAAGAGTGATAGTTGGGCAGCCAAGTGGGATTAGTGAACTGATCATTACCACCAAGTATCATCAAGATTTGGTGAAAAAATGTTTGCTGAGATTTCAGCAAACTAGTAGTTTTTTCGAAGCTTGGCAACCCCTTTCAAACGAAAGTGTTTTTCGCCAGTCTCTGCATGGGGTACTTCAAGAGGAAAAAACCATAGAGATAGAACTAACAACTACTTCATTTTGTCAAGTTTCAAGGAGATAGCACAAACCGTGTTTGATTTAGAGTTTCAAAGACATCTATCTATATAGCAGAAAACAGAGTGAAACCTAAAATTTCAAAGTGTTACTGGAAACGAACGCTTGAACCTAGAAGAGTGAAAATTGGGCAGCCAAGTGGGCTTAGTGAACTGATCATTACCACCAAGTATCATCAAGTTTTGGTGAAAAAATGTTTGCTGAGATTTCAGCAAACTAGTAGTTTTTTGGAAGCTTGGCAACCCCTTTCAAACGAAAGTGTTCTTTGCCAGTCTCTGCATGGGGTACTTCAAGAGGAAACAAACCATAGAGATAGAACTTAGAACTACTTCATTTGGTCAAGTTTCAAGGAGCTAGCACAAACCGTGTTTGATTTAGAATTCCAAACACAGCTATCTATGTTGGAGAAAACAGAGTGAAACCTAAAAGTTCAAACAGTCACTGGAAACGAAAGCTTCAACCTAGAAGAATAAAATTTGGGCAGCCAAGTGGGATTAGTGAACTGATCATTACCACCAAGTATCATCAAGATTTGGTGAAAAAATGTTTGCTGAGATTTCAGCAAACTAGTAGTTTTTTGGAAGCATGGCAACCCCTTTCAAACGAAAGTGTTTTTCGCCAGTTTCTGCATGGGGTACTTCAAGAGGAAACAAACCATAGAGATAGAACTTAGAACTACTTCATTTGGTCAAGTTTCAAGGAGCTAGCACAAACCGTGTTTGATTTAGAATTCCAAACACAGCTATCTATGTTGGAGAAAACAGAGTGAAACCTAAAAGTTCAAACAGTCACTGGAAACGAAAGCTTCAACCTAGAAGAATAAAATTTGGGCAGCCAAGTGGGATTAGTGAACTGATCATTACCACCAAGTATCATCAAGATTTGGTGAAAAAATGTTTGCTGAGATTTCAGCAAACTAGTAGTTTTTTCGAAGCTTGGCAACCCCTTTCAAACGAAAGTGTTTTTCGCCAGTCTCTGCATGGGGTACTTCAAGAGGAAAAAAACCATAGAGATAGAACTAACAACTACTTCATTTTGTCAAGTTTCAAGGAGCTAGCACAAACCGTGTTTGATTTAGAGTTTCAAAGACATCTATCTATATAGCAGAAAACAGAGTGAAACCTAAAATTTCAAAGTGTTACTGGAAACGAACGCTTGAACCTAGAGGAGTGAAAATTGGGCAGGCAAGTGGGCTGAGTGAACTGATCATTACCACCAAGTGTCATCAAGTTTTGGTGAAAAAATGTTTGCTGAGATTTCAGCAAACTAGTAGTTTTTTGGAAGCTTGGCAACCCCTTTCAAACGAAAGTGTTTTTCGCCAGTCTCTGCATGGGGTACTTCAAGAGGAAACAAACCATAGAGGTAGAACTTAGAACTACTTCATTTGGTCAAGTTTCAAGGAGCTAGCACAAACCGTGTTTGATTTAGAGTTTCAAACACATCTATCTATATAGCAGAAAACAGAGTGAAACCTAAAAGTTCAAACAGTCACTTTAAACGAAAGCTTCAACCTAGAAGAATAAAATTTGGGCAGCCAAGTGGGATTAGTGAACTGATCATTACCACCAAGTATCATCAAGATTTGGTGAAAAAATATTTGCTGAGATTTCAGCAAACTAGTAGTTTTTTGGAAGCATTTCAACCCCTTTCAAACGAAAGTGTTCTTTGCCAGTCTCTGCATGGGGTACTTCAAGAGGAAACAAACCATAGAGATAGAACTTAGAACTACTTAATTTTGTCAAGTTTCAGGGAGCTAGCACAAACCGTGTTTGATTTAGAGTTTCAAACACATCTATCTATATAGCAGAAAACAGAGTGAAACCTAAAAATTCAAAGTGTTTCTGGAAACGAACGCTTGAACCTAGAAGAGTGAAAATTGGGGAGCCAAGTGGGCTTAGTGAACTGATCTTTACCACCAAGTATCATCAAGATTTGGTGAAAAACTGGTTGCTGATTTCAGCAAACTAGTAGTTTTTTGGAAGCTTGGCAACCCCTTTCAAACGAAAGTGTTCTTTGCCAGTCTCTGCATGGGGTACTTCAAGAGGAAACAAACCATAGAGATAGAACTTAGAACTACTTAATTTTGTCAAGTTTCAGGGAGCTAGCACAAACCGTGTTTGATTTAGAGTTTCAAAACATCTATCTATATAGCAGAAAACAGAGTGAAACCTAAAAATTCAAACTGTTACTGGAAACGAACGCTTGAACCTAGAAGAGTGAAAGTTGGGCAGCCAAGTGGGATTAGTGAACTGATCATTACCACCAAGTATCATCAAGATTTGGTGAAAAAATGTTTGCTGATATTTCAGCAAACTAGTAGTTTTTTGGAAGCTTGGCAACCCGTTTTAAACGAAAGTGTTTTTCGCCAGTCTCTGCATGGGGTACTTCAAGAGGAAACAAACCATAGAGATAGAACTTAGAACTACTTCATTTGGTCAAGTTTCAAGGAGCTAGCACAAACCGTGTTTGATTTAGAGTTTCAAACACATCTATCTATATAGCAGAAAACAGAGTGAAACCTAAAAATTCAAAGTGTTACTGGAAACGAATGCTTGAACTTAGAAGAGGAAAATTGGGCAGCCAAGTGGGCTTAGTGAACTGATCATTACCACCAAGTATCATCAAGATTTGGTGAAAAAATGTTTGCTGAGATTTCAGCAAACTAGTAGTTTTTTGGAAGCTTGGCAACCCCTTTCAAACGAAAGTGTTCTTTGCCAGTCTCTGCATGGGGTACTTCAAGAGGAAACAAACCATAGAGATAGAACTTAGAACTACTTCATTTTGTCAAGTTTCACGGAGCTAGCACAAACCGTGTTTGATTTAGAGTTTCAAACACATCTATCTATATAGTAGAAAACAGAGTGAAACCTAAAAATTCAAACTGTTACTGGAAACGAACGCTTGAACCTAGAAGAGTGAAAGTTGGGCAGCCAAGTGAGATTAGTGAACTGATCATTACCACCAAGTATCATCAAGATTTGGTGAAAAAATGTTTGCTGAGATTTCAGCAAACTAGTAGTTTTTTGGAAGCATGGCAACCAATTTCAAACGAAAGTGTTTTTTCCCAGTTTCTGCATGGGGTACTTCAAGAGGAAACAAACCATAGAGATAGAACTTAGAACTACTTCATTTGGTCAAGTTTCAAGGAGCTAGCACAAACCGTGTTTGATTTAGAATTCCAAACACAGCCATCTATGTTGGAGAAAACAGAGTGAAACCTAAAAGTTCAAACAGTCTCTGGAAACGAAAGCTTCAACCTAGAAGAATAAAATTTGGGCAGCCAAGTGGGATTAGTGAACTGATCATTACCACCAAGTATCATCAAGATTTGGTGAAAAAATGTTTGCTGAGATTTCAGCAAACTAGTAGTTTTTTCGAAGCTTGGCAACCCCTTTCAAACGAAAGTGTTTTTCGCCAGTCTCTGCATGGGGTACTTCAAGAGGAAAAAAACCATAGAGATAGAACTAACAACTACTTCATTTTGTCAAGTTTCAAGGAGCTAGCACAAACCGTGTTTGATTTAGAGTTTCAAACACATCTATCTATATAGCAGAAAACAGAGTGAAACCTAAAATTTCAAAGTGTTACTGGAAACGAACGCTTGAACCTAGAAGAGTGAAAATTGGGCAGCCAAGTGGGCTTAGTGAACTGATCATTACCACCAAGTATCATCAAGTTTTCGTGAAAAAATGTTTGCTGAGATTTCAGCAAACTAGTAGTTTTTTGGAAGCTTGGCAACCCCATTCAAACGAAAGTGTTTTTCGCCTGTCTCTGCATGGGGTACTTCAAGAGGAAACAAACCATAGAGATAGAACTTAGAACTACTTCATTTGGTCAAGTTTCAAGGAGCTAGCACAAACCGTGTTTGATTTAGAGTTTCAAACACATCTATCTATATAGCAGAAAACACAGTGAAACCTAAAAATTCAAAGTGTTACTGGAAACGAATGCTTGAACCTAGAAGAGTGAAAGTTGGGCAGCCAAGTGGGATTAGTGAACTGATCATTACCACCAAGTATCATCAAGATTTGGTGAAAAAATGGTTGCTGAGATTTCAGCAAACTAGTAGTTTTTTGGAAGCTTGGCAACCCCTTTCAAACGAAAGTGTTCTTTGCCAGTCTCTGCATGGGGTACTTCAAGAGGAAATAAACCATAGAGATAGAACTTACAACTACTTCATTTTGTCAAGTTTCACGGAGCTAGCACAAACCGTGTTTGATTTAGAGTTTCAAACACATCTATCTATATAGCAGAAAACAGAGTGAAACCTAAAAATTCAAACTGTTTCTGGAAACGAACGCTTGAACCTAGAAGAGTGAAATTTGGGCAGCCAAGTGGGATTAGTGAACTGATCATTACCACCAAGTATCATCAAGATTTGGTGAAAAAATGTTTGCTGAGATTTCAGCAAACTAGTAGTTCTTTGGAAGCATGGCATCCCCTTTCAAACGAAAGTGTTTTTCGCCAGTTTCTGCATGGGGTACTTCAAGAGGAAACAAACCATAGAGATAGAACTTAGAACTACTTCATTTTGTCAAGTTTCAATGAGCTAGCACAAACCGTGTTTGATTTAGAGTTTCAAACACATCTATCTATATAGCAGAAAACAGAGTGAAACCTAAAAATTCAAAGTGTTACTGGAAACGAATGCTTGAACCTAGAAGAGTGAAAATTAGGCAGCCAAGTGGGCTTAGTGAACTGATCATTACCACCAAGTATCATCAAGAATTGGTGAAAAAATGTTTGCTGGAATTTCAGCAAACTAGTAGTTTTTTGGAAGCTTGGCAACCCCTTTCAAACGAAAGTGTTCTTCGCCAGTCTCTGCATGGGGTACTTCAAGAGGAAACAAACCATAGAGATAGAACTTAGAACTACTTCATTTTGTCAAGTTTCACGGAGCTAGCACAAACCGTGTTTGATTTAGAGTTTCAAACACATCTATCTATATAGCAGAAAACAGAGTGAAACCTAAAAATTCAAAGTGTTACTGGAAACGAACGCTTGAACCTAGAAGAGTGAAAATTGGGCAGCCAAGTGGGCATAATGAACTGATCATTACCACCAAGTATCATCAAGATTTGGTGAAAAAATGTTTGCTGGGATTTCAGCAAACGAGTAGTTTTTTGGAAGCTTGGCAACCCCTTTCAAACGAAAGTGTTCTTCGCCAGTCTCTGCATGGGGTACTTCAAGAGGAAACAAACCATAGAGATAGAACTTAGAACTACTTCATTTTGTCAAGTTTCACGGAGCTAGCACAAACCGTGTTTGATTTAGAGTTTCAAACACATCTATCTATATAGCAGAAAACAGAGTGAAACCTAAAAATTCAAACTGTTACTGGAAACGAACGCTTGAACCTAGAAGAGTGAAAGTTGGGCAGCCAAGTGGGATTAGTGAACTGATCATTACCACCAAGTATCATCAAGATTTGGTGAAAAAATGTTTGCTGAGATTTCAGCAAACTAGTAGTTTTTTGGAAGCTTGGCAACCCCTTGAAAACGAAAGTGTTTTTCGCCAGTCTCTGCATGGGGTACTTCAGGAGGAAACAAACCATAGAGATAGAACTTAGAAGTACTTCATTTGGTCAAGTTTCAAGGAGCTAGCACAAACCGTGTTTGATTTAGAGTTTCAAACACATCTATCTATATAGCAGAAAAAAGAGTGAAACCTAAAAATTCAAAGTGTTACTGGAAACGAACGCTTGAACCTAGAAGAGTGAAAATTGGGCAGCCAAGTGGGCTTAGTGAACTGATCATTACCACCAAGTATCATCAAGATTTGGTGAAAAAATGGTTGCTGAGATTTCAGCAAACTAGTAGTTTTTTGGAAGCTTGGCAACCCCTTTCAAACGAAAGTGTTCTTTGCCAGACTCTGCATGGGGTACTTCAAGAGGAAACAAACCATAGAGATAGAACTTAGAACTACTTCATTTTGTCAAATTTCAGGGAGCTAGCACAAACCGTGTTTGATTTAGAGTTTCAAACACATCTATCTATATAGCAGAAAACAGAGTGAAACCTAAAAATTCAAACTGTTACTGGAAACGAACGCTTGAACCTAGAAGAGTGAAAGTTGGGCAGCCAAGTGGGATTAGTGAACTGATCATTACCACCAAGTATCATCCATATTTGGTGAAAAAATGTTTGCTGAGATTTCAGCAAACTAGTAGTTTTTTGGAAGCTTGGCAACCCCTTTAAAACGAAAGTGTTTTTCGCCAGTCTCTGCATGGGGTACTTCAAGAGGAAACAAACCATAGAGATAGAACTTAGAACCACTTCATTTGGTCAAGTTTCAAGGAGCTAGCACAAACCGTGTTTGATTTAGAGTTTCAAACACATCTATCTATATAGCAGAAAACAGAGTGAAACCTAAAAATTCAAAGTGTTACTGGAAACGAACGCTTGAACCTAGAAGAGTGAAAATTGGGCAGCCAAGTGGGCTTAGTGAACTGATCATTACCACCAAGTATCATCAAGATTTGGTGAAAAAATGGTTGCTGAGATTTCAGCAAACTAGTAGTTTTTTGGAAGCTTGGCAACCCCTTTCAAACGAAAGTGTTCTTTGCCAGTCTCTGCATGGGGTACTTCAAGAGGAAACAAACCATAGAGATAGAACTTAGAACTACTTCATTTTGTCAAGTTTCACGGAGCTAGCACAAACCGTGTTTGATTTAGAGTTTCAAACACATCTATCTATATAGTAGAAAACAGAGTGAAACCTAAACATTCAAACTGTTACTGGAAACGAACGCTTGAACCTAGAAGAGTGAAAGTTGGGCAGCCAAGTGGGATTAGTGAACTGATCATTACCACCAAGTATCATCAAGATTTGGTGAAAAAATGTTTGCTGAGATTTCAGCAAACTAGTAGTTTTTTGGAAGCATGGAAACCCCTTTCAAACGAAAGTGTTTTTCGCCAGTTTCTGCATGGGTACTTCAAGAGGAAACAAACCATAGAGATAGAACTTAGAACTACTTCATTTGGTCAAGTTTCAAGGAGCTAGCACAAACCGTGTTTGATTTAGAATTCCAAACACAGCTATCTATGTTGGAGAAAACAGAGTGAAACCTAAAAATTCAAACAGTCACTGGAAACGAAAGCTTCAACCTAGAAGAATAAAATTTGGGCAGCCAAGTGGGATTAGTGAACTGATCATTACCACCAAGTATCATCAAGATTTGGTGAAAAAATGTTTGCTGAGATTTCAGCAAACTAGTAGTTTTTTCGAAGCTTGGCAACCCCTTTAAAACGAAAGTGTTTTTCGCCAGTCTCTGCATGGGGTACTTCAAGAGGAAAAAAACCATAGAGATAGAACTAACAACTACTTCATTTTGTCAAGTTTCAAGGAGATAGCACAAACCGTGTTTGATTTAGAGTTTCAAAGACATCTATCTATATAGCAGAAAACAGAGTGAAACCTAAAATTTCAAAGTGTTACTGGAAACGAACGCTTGAACCTAGAAGAGTGAAAATTGGGCAGCCAAGTGGGCTTAGTGAACTGATCATTACCACCAAGTATCATCAAGTTTTGGTGAAAAAATGTTTGCTGAGATTTCAGCAAACTAGTAGTTTTTTGGAAGCTTGGCAACCCCTTTCAAACGAAAGTGTTCTTTGCCAGTCTCTGCATGGGGTACTTCAAGAGGAAACAAACCATAGAGATAGAACTTAGAACTACTTCATTTGGTCAAGTTTCAAGGAGCTAGCACAAACCGTGTTTGATTTAGAATTCCAAACACAGCTATCTATGTTGGAGAAAACAGAGTGAAACCTAAAAGTTCAAACAGTCACTGGAAACGAAAGCTTCAACCTAGAATAAAATTTGGGCAGCCAAATGGGATTAGTGAACTGATAATTACCACCAAGTATCATCAAGATTTGGTGAAAAAATATTTGCTGAGATTTCAGCAAACTAGTAGTTTTTTGGAAGCATGGCAACCCCTTTCAAACGAAAGTGTTTTTCGCCAGTTTCTGCATGGGGTACTTCAAGAGGAAACAAACCATAGAGATAGAACTTAGAACTACTTCATTTGGTCAAGTTTCAAGGAGCTAGCACAAACCGTGTTTGATTTAGAATTCCAAACACAGCTATCTATGTTGGAGAAAACAGAGTGAAACCTAAAAGTTCAAACAGTCACTGGAAACGAAAGCTTCAACCTAGAAGAATAAAATTTTTGCAGCCAAGTGGGATTAGTGAACTGATCATTACCACCAAGTATCATCAACATTTGGTGAAAAAATGTTTGCTGAGATTTCAGCAAACTAGTAGTTTTTTCGAAGCTTGGCAACCCCTTTCAAACGAAAGTGTTTTTCGCTAGTCTCTGCATGGGGTACTTCAAGAGGAAAAAAACCATAGAGATAGAACTAACAACTACTTCATTTTGTCAAGTTTCAAAAAGCTAGCACAAACCGTGTTTGATTTAGAGTTTCAAACACATCTATCTATATACCAGAAAACAGAGTGAAACCTAAAATTTCAAAGTGTTACTGGAAACGAACGCTTGAACCTAGAAGAGTGAAAGTTGGGCAGCCAAGTGGGATTAGTGAACTGATCATTACCACCAAGTATCATCAAGTTTTGGTGAAAAAATGTTTGCTGAGATTTCAGCAAACTAGTAGTTTTTTGGAAGCTTGGCAACCCTTTCAAACGAAAGTGTTTTTCGCCTGTCTCTGCATGGGGTACTTCAAGAGGAAACAAACCATAGAGATAGAACTTTGAACTACTTCATTTGGTCAAGTTTCAAGGAGCTAGCACAAACCGTGTTTGATTTAGAGTTTCAAACACATCTATCTATATAGCAGAAAACAGAGTGAAACCTAAAAATTCAAAGTGTTACTGGAAACGAACGCTTGAACCTAGAAGAGTGAAAGTTGGGCAGCCAAGTGGGATTAGTGAACTGATCATTACCACCAAGTATCATCAAGATTTGGTGAAAAAATGTTTGCTGAGATTTCAGCAAACTAGTAGTTTTTTGGAAGCATGGCAACCCCTTTCAAACGAAAGTGGTTTTCGCCAGTTTCTGCATGGGGTACTTCAAGAGGAAACAAACCATAGAGATATAACTTAGAACTACTTCATTTTGTCAAGTTTCAAGGAGCTAGCACAAACCGTGTTTGATTTAGGGTTTCAAACACATCTATCTATATAGCAGAAAACAGAGTGAAACCTAAAAATTCAAAGTGTTACTGGAAACGAACGCTTAAACCTAGAAGAGTGAAAATTGGGCAGCCAAGTGGGCTATGTGAACTGATCATTACCACCAAGTATCATCAAGATTTGGTGAAAAAATGTTTGCTGAGATTTCAGCAAACGAGTAGTTTTTTGGAAGCTTGGCAACCCCTTTGAAACGAAAGTGTTCTTCGCAAGTCTCTGCATGGGGTACTTCAAGAGGAAACAAACCATAGAGATAGAACTTAGAACTACTTCATTTGGTCAAGTTTCACGGAGCTAGCACAAACCGTGTTTGATTTAGAGTTTCAAACGCATCTATCTATATAGCAGAAAACAGAGTGAAACCTAAAAATTCAAACTGTTACTGGAAACGAACGCTTGAACCTAGAAGATTGAAAGTTGGGCAGCCAAGTGGGATTAGTGAACTGATTATTACCACCAAGTATCATCAAGATTTGGTGAAAAAATGTTTGCTGAGATTTCAGCAAACTAGTAGTTTTTTGGAAGCTTGGCAACCCCTTTAAAACGAAAGTGTTTTTCGCCAGTCTCTGCATGGGGTACTTCAGGAGGAAACAAACCATAGAGATAGAACTTAGAACTACTTCATTTGGTCAAGTTTCAAGGAGCTAGCACAAACCGTGTTTGATTTAGAGTTTCAAACACATCTATCTATATAGCAGAAAACAGAGTGAAACCTAAAAATTCAAAGTGTTACTGGAAACGAACGCTTGAACCTAGAAGAGTGAAAATTGGGCAGCCAAGTGGGCTTAGTGAACTGATCATTACCACCAAGTATCATCAAGATTTGGTGAAAAAAATGGTTGCTGAGATTTCAGCAAACTAGTAGTTTTTTGGAAGCTTGGCAACCCCTTTCAAACGAAAGTGTTCTTTGCCAGTCTCTGCATGGGGTACTTCAAGAGGAAACAAACCATAGAGATAGAACTTAGAACTACTTCATTTTGTCAAGTTTCAGGGAGCTAGCACAAACCGTGTTTGATCTAGAGTTTCAAACACATCTATCTATATAGCAGAAAACAGAGTGAAACCTAAAAATTCAAACTGTTACTGGAAACGAACGCTTGAACCTAGAAGAGTGAAAGTTGGGCAGCCAAGTGGGATTAGTGAACTGATCATTACCACCAAGTATCATCAAGATTTGGTGAAAAAATGTTTGCTGAGATTTCAGCAAACTAGTAGTTTTTTGGAAGCTTGGCAACCCGTTTAAAACGAAAGTGTTTTTCGCCAGTCTCTGCATGGGGTACTTCAAGAGGAAACAAACCATAGAGATAGAACTTAGAACTACTTCATTTTGTCAAGTTTCACGGAGCTAGCACAAACCGTGTTTGATTTAGAGTTTCAAACACATCTATCTATATAGTAGAAAACAGAGTGAAACCTAAAAATTCAAACTGTTACTGGAAACGAACGCTTGAACCTAGAAGAGTGAAAGTTGGGCAGCCAAGTGGGATTAGTGAACTGATCATTACCACCAAGTATCATCAAGATTTGGTGAAAAAATGTTTGCTGAGATTTCAGCAAACTAGTAGTTTTTTGGAAGCATGGCAACCCCTTTCAAACGAAAGTGTTTTTCGCCAGTTTCTGCATGGGGTACTTCAAGAGGAAACAAACCATAGAGATAGAACTTAGAACTACTTCATTTGGTCAAGTTTCAAGGAGCTAGCACAAACCGTGTTTGATTTAGAATTCCAAACACAGCTATCTATGTTGGAGAAAACAGAGTGAAACCTAAAAGTTCAAACAGTCACTTTAAACGAAAGCTTCAACCTAGAAGAATAAAATTTGGGCAGCCAAGTGGGATTAGTGAACTGATCATTACCACCAAGTATCATCAAGATTTTTTGAAAAAATGTTTGCTGAGATTTCAGCAAACTAGTAGTTTTTTCGAAGCTTGGCAACCCCTTTCAAACGAAAGTGTTTTTCGCCAGTCTCTGCATGGGGTACTTCAAGAGGAAAAAAACCATAGAGATAGAACTAACAACTACTTCATTTTGTCAAGTTTCAAGGAGCTAGCACAAACCGTGTTTGATTTAGAGTTTCAAAGACATCTATCTATATAGCAGAAAACAGAGTGAAACCTAAAAATTCAAAGTGTTACTGGAAACGAACGCTTGAACCTAGAAGAGTAAAAATTGGGCAGCCAAGTGGGCTTAGTGAACTGATCCTTACCACCAAGTATCATCAATTTTGGTGAAAAAATGTTTGCTGAGATTTCAGCAAACTAGTAGTTTTTTGGAAGCTTGGCAACCCCTTTCAAACGAAAGTGTTTTTCGCCAGTCTCTGCATGGGGTACTTCAAGAGGAAACAAACCATAGAGATAGAACTTAGAACTACTTCATTTGGTCAAGTTTCAAGGAGCTAGCACAAACCGTGTTTGATTTAGAGTTTCAAACACATCTATCTATATAGCAGAAAACAGAGTGAAACCTAAAAATTCAAACTGTTACTGGAAACGAACGCTTGAACCTAGAAGAGTGAAAATTGGGCAGCCAAGTGGGCTTAGTGAACTGATCATTACCACCAAGTATCATCAAGATTTGGTGAAAAAATGGTTGCTGAGATTTCAGCAAACTAGTAGTTTTTTGGAAGCTTGGCAACCCCTTTCAAACGAAAGTGTTCTTTGCCAGTCTCTGCATGGGGTACTTCAAGAGGAAACAAACCATAGAGATAGAACTTAGAACTACTTCATTTTGTCAAGTTTCTGGGAGCTAGCACAAACCGTGTTTGATTTAGAGTTTCAAACACATCTATCTATATAGCAGAAAACAGAGTGAAATTAAAAATTCAAAGTGTTACTGGAAACGAACGCTTGAACCTAGAAGAGTGAAAGTTGGGCAGCCAAGTGGGATTAGTGAACTGATCATTTCCACCAAGTATCATCAAGATTTGGTGAAAAAATGTTTGCTGAGATTTCAGCAAACTAGTAGTTTTTTGGAAGCATGGCAACCCCTTTCAAACGAAAGTGTTTTTCGCCAGTTTCTGCATGGGGTACTTCAAGAGGAAACAAACCATAGAGATAGAACTTAGAACTACTTCATTTTGTCAAGTTTCAAGGAGCTAGCACAAACCGTGTTTGATTTAGAGTTTCAAACACATCTATCTATATAGCAGAAAACAGAGTGAAACCTAAAAATTCAAAGTGTTACTGGAAACGAACGCTTGAACCTAGAAGAGTGAAAATTGGGCAGCCAAGTGGGCTTAGTGAACTGATCATTACCACCAAGTATCATCAAGATTTGGTGAAAAATATGGTTGCTGAGATTTCAGCAAACTAGTAGTTTTTTGGAAGCTTGGCAACCCCTTTCAAAACGAAAGTGTTCTTTGCCAGTCTCTGCATGGGGTACTTCAAGAGGAAACAAACCATAGAGACAGAACTTAGAACTACTTCATTTTGTCAAGTTTCAGGGAGCTAGCACAAACCGTGTTTGATTTAGAGTTTCAAACACATCTATCTATATAGCAGAAAACAGAGTGAAACCTAAAAATTCAAACTGTTACTGGAAACGAACGCTTGAACCTAGAAGAGTGAAAGTTGGGCAGCCAAGTGGGATTAGTGAACTGATCATTACCACCAAGTATCATCAAGATTTGGTGAAAAAATGTTTGCTGAGATTTCAGCAAACTAGTAGTTTTTTGGAAGCTTGGCAACCCGTTTAAAACGAAAGTGTTTTTCGCCAGTCTCTGCATGGGGTACTTCAAGAGGAAACAAACCATAGAGATAGAACTTAGAACTACTTCATTTGGTCAAGTTTCAAGGAGCTAGCACAAACCGTGTTTGATTTAGAGTTTCAAACACATCTATCTATATAGCAGAAAACGGAGTGAAACCTAAAAATTCAAAGTGTTACTGGAAACGAACGCTTGAACCTAGAAGAGCGAAAATTGGGCAGCCAAGTGGGCTTAGTGAACTGATCATTACCACCAAGTATCATCAAGATTTGGTGAAAAAATGGTTGCTGAGATTTCAGCAAACTAGTAGTTTTTTGGAAGCATGGCAACCCCTTTCAAACGAAAGTGTTTTTCGCCAGTTTCTGCATGGGGTACTTCAAGAGGAAACAAACCATAGAGATAGAACTTAGAACTACTTCATTTTGTCAAGTTTCAAGGAGCTAGCACAAACCGTGTTTGATTTAGAGTTTCAAACACATCTATCTATATAGCAGAAAACAGAGTGAAACCTAAAAATTCAAAGTGTTACTGGAAACGAACGCTTGAACCTAGAAGAGTGAAAATTGGGCAGCCAAGTGGGCTTAGTGAACTGATCATTACCACCAAGTATCATCAAGATTTGGTGAAAAATATGGTTGCTGAGATTTCAGCAAACTAGTAGTTTTTTGGAAGCTTGGCAACCCCTTTCAAACGAAAGTGTTCTTTGCCAGTCTCTGCATGGGGTACTTCAAGAGGAAACAAACCATAGAGATAGAACTTAGAACTACTTCATTTTGTCAAGTTTCAGGGAGCTAGCACAAACCGTGTTTGATTTAGAGTTTCAAACACATCTATCTATATAGCAGAAAACAGAGTGAAACCTAAAAATTCAAACTGTTACTGGAAACGAACGCTTGAACCTAGAAGAGTGAAAGTTGGGCAGCCAAGTGGGATTAGTGAACTGATCATTACCACCAAGTATCATCAAGATTTGGTGAAAAAATGTTTGCTGAGATTTCAGCAAACTAGTAGTTTTTTGGAAGCTTGGCAACCCGTTTAAAACGAAAGTGTTTTTCGCCAGTCTCTGCATGGGGTACTTCAAGAGGAAACAAACCATAGAGATAGAACTTAGAACTACTTCATTTGGTCAAGTTTCAAGGAGCTAGCACAAACCGTGTTTGATTTAGAGTTTCAAACACATCTATCTATATAGCAGAAAACGGAGTGAAACCTAAAAATTCAAAGTGTTACTGGAAACGAACGCTTGAACCTAGAAGAGCGAAAATTGGGCAGCCAAGTGGGCTTAGTGAACTGATCATTACCACCAAGTATCATCAAGATTTGGTGAAAAAATGGTTGCTGAGATTTCAGCAAACTAGTAGTTTTTTGGAAGCTTGGCAACCCCTTTCAAACGAAAGTGTTCTTTGCCAGTCTCTGCATGGGGTACTTCAAGAGGAAACAAACCATAGAGATAGAACTTAGAACTACTTCATTTTGTCAAGTTTCACGGAGCTAGCACAAACCGTGTTTGATTTAGAGTTTCAAACACATCTATCTATATAGTAGAAAACAGAGTGAAACCTAAAAATTCAAACTGTTACTGGAAACGAACGCTTGAACCTAGAAGAGTGCAAGTTGGGCAGCCAAGTGGGATTAGTGAACTGATCATTACCACCAAGTATCATCAAGATTTGGTGAAAAAATTTTTGCTGAGATTTCAGCAAACTAGTAGTTTTTTGGAAGCATGGCAACCCCTTTCAAACGAAAGTGTTTTTCGCCAGTTTCTGCATGGGGTACTTCAAGAGGAAACAAACCATAGAGATAGAACTTAGAACTACTTCATTTGGTCAAGTTTCAAGGAGCTAGCACAAACCGTGTTTGATTTAGAATTCCAAACACAGCTATCTATGTTGGAGAAAACAGAGTGAAACCTAAAAGTTCAAACAGTCACTTTAAACGAAAGCTTCAACCTAGAAGAATAAAATTTGGGCAGCCAAGTGGGATTAGTGAACTGATCATTACCACCAAGTATCATCAAGATTTGGTGAAAAAATGTTTGCTGAGATTTCAGCAAACTAGTAGTTTTTTCGAAGCTTGGCAACCCCTTTCAAACGAAAGTGTTTTTCGCCAGTCTCTGCATGGGGTACTTCAAGAGGAAAAAAACCATAGAGATAGAACTAACAACTACTTCATTTTGTCAAGTTTCAAGGAGCTAGCACAAACCGTGTTTGATTTAGAGTTTCAAAGACATCTATCTATATAGCAGAAAACAGAGTGAAACCTAAAATTTCAAAGTGTTACTGGAAACGAACGCTTGAACCTAGAAGAGTAAAAATTGGGCAGCCAAGTGGGCTTAGTGAACTGATCCTTACCACCAAGTATCATCAATTTTGGTGAAAAAATGTTTGCTGAGATTTCAGCAAACTAGTAGTTTTTTGGAAGCTTGGCAACCCCTTTCAAACGAAAGTGTTTTTCGCCAGTCTCTGCATGGGGTACTTCAAGAGGAAACAAACCATAGAGATAGAACTTAGAACTACTTCATTTGGTCAAGTT
>NW_027517924.1:0-38388 GCF_048772815.1 Callospermophilus lateralis
AGGAGAGAACAGAGGGAAACCTAAATATAAAAACTGCTACTGTACACGAACGCTTCAACCTAGAAGAACTGAATTTGGTGAGCCAAGTGGGTTATGTGTACTGATCGTTAGCAACAAGTATCATCAAGATTGGGTGAAAAAATATTTGCTGGTATTTCGGAAACTCGTTATTTCTTAGAAGCTTGGCAACCCCTCTCAATGAAAGTGCTTTCCACAGTCTGTGCCTAGGGCTACTTGAAGAGGAAACAAACCATAGAGACAAAACTGAGAACTCCTTTATTTTGTCAAGTTTCAAAGAGCTACTACAAACCATGTTGGATTTAGAGTTCCAAATTCATCTATCTATATAGGAGAGAACAGAGGGAAACCTAAATATAAAAACTGCTACTGTAGACGAACGCTTCAACCTAGAAGAACAAAATTTGGTGAGCCAAGTAGGATTTGTGTACTGATCATTACCACCAAGTATCATCAAGATTGGGTGAAAAAATATTTGCTGGTATTTCGGAAACTCGTTATTTCTTAGAAGCTTGGCAACCCCTCTCAATGAAAGTGCTTTCCACAGTCTGTGCCTAGGGCTACTTGAAGTGGAAACAAACCATAGAGACAAAACTGAGAACTCCTTTATTTTGTCAAGTTTCAAAGAGCTACTACAAACCATGTTGGATTTAGAGTTCTAAATTCATCTATCTATATAGGAGAGAACAGAGGGAAACCTAAATATAAAAACTGCTACTGTAGACGAACGCTTCAACCTAGAAGAACAAAATTTGGTGAGCCAAGTGGGTTTTGTGTACTGATCATTAGCACCAAGTATCATCAAGATTGGGTGAAAAAATATTTGCTGGTATTTCGGAAACTCGTATTTCTTAGAAGCTTGGCAACCCCTCTCAATGAAAGTGCTTTTCCACAGTCTGTGCCTAGGGCTACTTGAAGAGGAAACAAACCATAGAGACAAAACTGAGAACTCCTTTATTTTGTCAAGTTTCAAAGAGCTACTACAAACCATGTTGGATTTAGAGTTCCAAATTCATCTATCTATATAGGAGAGAACAGAGAGAAACCTAAATATAAAAACTGCTACTGTAGACGAACGCTTCAACCTAGAAGAACAAAAATTTGGTGAGCCAAGTGGGATTTGTGTACTGATCATTACCACCAAGTATCATCAAGATTGGGTGAAAAAATATTTGCTGGTATTTCGGAAACTCGTTATTTCTTAGAAGCTTGGCAACCCATCTCAATGAAAGTGCTTTCCACAGTCTGTGCCTAGGGCTACTTGAAGAGGAAACAAAAAATAGAGACAAAACTGAAAACTCCTTTATTTTGTCAAGTTTCAAATAGCTATTACAAACCATGTTGGATTTAGAGTTCCAAATTCATCTATCTATATAGGAGAGAACAGAGGGAACCTAAATATAAAAACTGCTACTGTAGACGAACTTATCAACCTAAAAGAACAAATTTGGTGAGCCAAGTGGGATTTGTGTACTGATCATTAGCAACAAGTATCATCAAGATTGGGTGAAAAAATATTTGCTGGTCTTTCGGAAACTGGTTATTTCTTAGAAGCTTGGCAACCACTCTCAATGAAAGTGCTTTTCCACAGTCTGTGCCTAGGGCTACTTGAAGAGGAAACAAACCATAGATTCAAATCTGAGAACTCCTTTATAATGTCAAGATTCAAAGAGCTACTACAAACCATGTTGGATTTAGAGTTCCAAATTCATCTATCTATATAGGAGAGAACAGAGGGAAACTTAAATATAAAAACTGCTACTGTAGACGAACGCGTCAAGCTAGAAGAACAAAATTTGGTAAGCCCAGTGGGATTTGTGTACTGATCATTACCACCAAGTATCATCAAGATTGGGTGAAAAAATATTTGCTAGTATTTCGGAACTCGTTATTGCTTAGAAGCTTGGCAACCCCTTCAATGAAAGTGCTATTCCACAGTCTCTGCCCAGGGCTACTTGAAGAGGAAACAAACCCTAGAGGCAAATCTGAGAACTCCTTTATTTTGTAAAGTTTCAAAGAGCTACTACAAACCATGTTGGATTTAGAGTTCCAAATTCATCTATCTATATAGGAGAGAACAGAGGGAAACCTAAATATAAAAACTGCTACTGTAGACGAACGCTTCAACCTAGAAGAACAAAATTTGGTGAGCCAAGTGGGATTTGTGTACTGATCATTAGCACCAAGTATCATCAAGATTCGGAGAAAAAAATATTTGCTGGTATTTCGGAAACTCGTAATTTCTTAGAAGCTTGGCAACCCCTCTCAATGAAAGTGCTTTTCCACAGTCTGTGCCTAGGGCTACTTGAAGAGGAAACAAACCATAGAGACAAAACTGAGAACTCCTTTATTTTGTCAAGTTTCAAAGAGCTACTACAAACCATGTTGGATTTAGAGTTCCAAATTCATCTATCTATATAGGAGAGAACAGAGAGAAACCTAAATATAAAAACTGCTACTGTAGACGAACGCTTCAACCTAGAAGAACAAAATTTGGTGAGCCAAGTGGATTTGTGTACTGATCATTAGCACCAAGTATCATCAAGATTGGGTGAAAAAATATTTGCTGGTATTTCGGAAACTCGTTATTTCTTAGAAGCTTGGCAACCCATCTCAATGAAAGTGCTTTCCACAGTCTGTGCCTAGGGCTACTTGAAGAGGAAACAAAAAATAGAGACAAAACTGAGAACTCCTTTATTTTGTCAAGTTTCAAAGAGCTACTACAAACCATGTTGGATTTAGAGTTCCAAATTCATCTATCTATATAGGAGAGAACAGAGGGAAACCTAAATATAAAAACTGCTACTGTAGACGAACTCATCAACCTAAAAGAACAAAATTTGGTGAGCCAAGTGGGATTTGTGTACTGATCATTAGCACCAAGTATCATCAAGATTGGGTGAAAAAATATTTGCTGGTCTTTCGGAAACTGGTTATTTCTTAGAAGCTTGGCAACCACTCTCAATGAAAGTGCTTTTCCACAGTCTGTGCCTAGGGCTACTTGAAGAGGAAACAAACCATAGAGACAAATCTGAGAACTCCTTTATAATGTCAATATTCAAAGAGCTACTACAAACCATGTTGGATTTAGAGTTCCAAATTCATCTATCTATATAGGAGAGAACAGAGGGAAACTTAATATAAAAACTGCTACTGTAGACGAACGCGTCAACCTAGAAGAACAAAATTTGGTAAGCCCAGTGGGATTTGTGTACTGATCATTACCACCAAGTATCATCAAGATTGGGTGAAAAAATATTTGCTAGTATTTCGGAAACTCGTTATTGCTTAGAAGCTTGGCAACCCCTTCAATGAAAGTGCTATTCCACAGTCTCTGCCCAGGGCTACTTGAAGAGGAAACAAACCATAGAGGCAAATCTGAGAACTCCTTTATTTTGTAAAGTTTCAAAGAGCTACTACAAACCATGTTGGATTTAGAGTTCCAAATTCATCTTTCTATATAGGAGAGAACAGAGGGAAACCTAAATATAAAAACTGCTACTGTAGACGAACGCTTCAACCTAGAAGAACAAAATTTGGTGAGCCAAGTGGGATTTGTGTACTGATCATTAGCACCAAGTATCATCAAGATTCGGTGAAAAAATATTTGCTGGTATTTCGGAAACTCGTAATTTCTTAGAAGCTTGGCAACCCCTCTCAATGAAAGTGCTTTTCCACAGTCTGTGCCTAGGGCTACTTGAAGAGGAAACAAACCATAGAGACAAAACTGAGAACTCCTTTATTTTGTCAAGTTTCAAAGAGCTACTACAAACCATGTTGGATTTATAGTTCCAAATTCATCTATCTATATAGGAGAGAACAGAGAGAAACCTAAATATAAAAACTGCTACTGTAGACGAACGCTTCAACCTAGAAGAACAAAATTTAGTGAGCCAGGTGGGATTTGTGTACTGATCATTACCACCAAGTATCAACAAGATTGTGTGAAAAAATATTTGCTGGTATTTCGGAAACTCGTTATTTCTTAGAAGCTTGGCAACCCCTCTCAATGAAAGTGCTTTTCCACAGTCTGTGCCTAGGGCTACTTGAAGAGGAAACAAACCATAGAGAAAAAACTGAGAACTCCTTTATTTTGTCAAGTTTCAAAGAGCTACTACAAACCATGTTGGATTTAGAGTTCCAAATTCATCTATCTATATATGAGAGAACAGAGTGAAACCTAAATATAAAAACTGCTACTGTAGACGAACGCTTCAACCTAGAAGAACAAAATTTGGTGAGCCAAGTGGGATTTGTGTACTGATCATTACCACCAAGTATCATCAAGATTCGGTAAAAAAATATTTGCTGGTATTTCGGAAACTCGTTATTTCTTAGAAGCTTGGCAACCCCTCTCAATGAAAGTGCTTTTCCACAGTCTGTGCCTGGGGCTACTTGAAGAGGAAACAAAACATAGCGACAAAACTGAGAACTCCTTTATTTTGTCAAGTTTCAAAGAGCTACAACAAACCATGTTGGATTTAGAGTTCCAAATTTATCTATCTATATGGGAGAGAACAGAGGAAACCTAAATATAAAAACTGCTACTGTAGACGAACGCTTCAACCTAAAAGAACAAAATTTGGTGAGCCAAGTGGGATTTGTGTGCTGATCATTACCACCAAGTATCATCAAGATGGGTGAAAAAATATTTGCTGGTATTTCGGAAACTCGTTATTTCTTAGAAGCTTGGAAACCCCTCTCAATGAAAGTGCTTTCCACAGTCTGTGCCTAGGGCTACTTGAAGTGGAAACAAACCATAGAGACAAAACTGAGAACTCTTTTATTTTGTCAAGTTTCAAAGAGCTACTACAAACCATGTTGGATTTAGAGTTCCAAATTCATCTATCTATATATGAGAGAACAGAGGGAAACCAAAATATAAAAACTGCTACTGTAGACGAACGCTTCAACCTAGAAGAACAACATTTGGTGAGCCAAGTAGGATTTGTGTACTGATCATTCCCACCAAGTATAATCAAGATTGGGTGAAAAAAATATTTGCTGGTATTTCGGAAACTCGTTATTTCTTAGAAGCTTGGGAAGCCCTCTCAATGAAAGTGCTTTCCACAGTCTGTGCCTAGGGCTACTTGAAGTGGAAACAAACCATAGAGACAAACTGAGAACTCCTTTATTTTGTCAAGTTTCAAAGAGCTACTACAAACCATGTTGGATTTAGAGTTCAAATTCATCTATCTGTATAGGAGAGAACAGAGGGAAACCTAAATATAAAAACTGCTACTGTACACGAACGCTTCAACCTAGAAGAACTAAATTTGGTGAGCCAAGTGGGTTATGTGTACTGATCGTTAGCAACAAGTATCATCAAGATTGGGTGAAAAAATATTTGCTGGTATTTGGGAACTCGTTTTTTCTTAGAAGCTTGGCAACCCCTCTCAATGAAAGTGCTTTCCACAGTCTGTGCCTATGGCTACGTGAAGAGGAAACAAACCATAGAGACAAAACCTAGAACTCCTTTATTTTGTCAAGTTTCAAAGAGCTACTACAAACCATGTTGGATTTAGAGTTCCAAATTCATCTATCTATATAGGAGAGAACAGAGGGAAACCTAAATATAAAAACTGCTACTGTAGACGAACGCTTCAACCTAGAAGAACAAAATTTGGTGAGCCAAGTAGGATTTGTGTACTGATCATTACCACCAAGTATCATCAAGATTGGGTGAAAAAATATTTGCTGGTATTTCGGAAACTCGTTATTTCTTAGAAGCTTGGCAACCCCTCTCAATGAAAGTGCTTTCCACAGTCTGTGCCTAGGGCTACTTGAAGTGGAAACAAACCATAGAGACAAAACTGAGAACTCCTTTATTTTGTCAAGTTTCAAAGAGCTACTACAAACCATGTTGGATTTAGAGTTCTAAATTCATCTATCTATATAGGAGAGAACAGAGGGAAACCTAAATATAAAAACTGCTACTGTAGACGAACCCTTCAACCTAGAAGAACAAAATTTGGTGAGCCAAGTGGGTTTTGTGTACTGATCATTAGCACCAAGTATCATCAAGATTGGGTGAAAAAATATTTGCTGGTATTTCGGAAACTCGTAATTCTTAGAAGCTTGGCAACCCCTCTCAATGAAAGTGCTTTTCCACAGTCTGTGCCTAGGGCTACTTGAAGAGGAAACAAACCATAGAGACAAAACTGAGAACTCCTTTATTTTGTCAAGTTTCAAAGAGCTACTACAAACCATGTTGGATTTAGAGTTCCAAATTCATCATCTATATAGGAGAGAACAGAGAGAAACCTAAATATAAAAACTGCTACTGTAGACGAACGCTTCAACCTAGAAGAACAAAATTTGGTGAGCCAAGTGGGATTTGTGTACTGATCATTACCACCAAGTATCATCAAGATTGGGTGAAAAAATATTTGCTGGTATTTCGGAAACTCGTTATTTCTTAGAAGCTTGGCAACCCATCTCAATGAAAGTGCTTTCCACAGTCTGTGCCTAGGGCTACTTGAAGAGGAAACAAAAAATAGAGACAAAACTGAAAACTCCTTTATTTTGTCAAGTTTCAAATAGCTACTACAAACCATGTTGGATTTAGTGTTCCAAATTCATCTATCTATATAGGAGAGAACAGAGGGAAACCTAAATATAAAAACTGCTACTGTAGACGAACTTATCAACCTAAAAGAACAAAATTTGGTGAGCCAAGTGGGATTTGTGTACTGATCATTAGCAACAAGTATCATCAAGATTGGGTGAAAAAATATTTGCTGGTCTTTCGGAAACTGGTTATTTCTTAGAAGCTTGGCAACCACTCTCAATGAAAGTGCTTTTCCACAGTCTGTGCCTAGGGCTACTTGAAGAGGAAACAAACCATAGAGACAAATCTGAGAACTCCTTTATTATATCAAGATTCAAAGAGCTACTACAAACCATGTTGGATTTAGAGTTCCAAATTCATCTATCTATATAGGAGAGAACAGAGGGAAACTTAAATATAAAAACTGCTACTGTAGACGAACGCGTCAACCTAGAAGAACAAATTTGGTAAGCCCAGTGGGATTTTTGTACTGATCATTACCACCAAGTATCATCAAGATTGGGTGAAAAAATATTTGCTAGTATTTCGGAAACTCGTTATTGCTTAGAAGCTTGGCAACCCCTTCAATGAAAGTGCTATTCCACAGTCTCTGCCCAGGGCTACTTTAAGAGGAAACAAACCATAGAGGCAAATCTGAGAACTCCTTTATTTTGTAAAGTTTCAAAGAGCTACTACAAACCATGTTGGATTTAGAGTTCCAAATTCATCTATCTATATAGTAGAGAACAGAGGGAAACCTAAATATAAAAACTGCTACTGTAGACGAACGCTTCAACCTAGAAGAACAAAATTTGGTGAGCCAAGTGGGATTTGTGTACTGATCATTAGCACCAAGTATCATCAAGATTCGGTGAAAAAATATTTGCTGGTATTTCGGAAACTCGTAATTTCTTAGAAGCTTGGCAACCCCTCTCAATGAAAGTGCTTTTCCACAGTCTGTGCCTAGGGCTACTTGAAGAGGAAACAAACCATAGAGACAAAACTGAGAACTCCTTTATTTTGTCAAGTTTCAAAGAGCTACTACAAACCATGTTGGATTTATAGTTCCAAATTCATCTATCTATATAGGAGAGAACAGAGAGAAACCTAAATATAAAAACTGCTACTGTAGACGAACGCTTCAACCTAGAAGAACAAAATTTGGTGAGCCAAGTGTGATTTGTGTACTGACATTACCACCAAGTATCATCAAGATTGGGTGAAAAAATATTTGCTGGTATTTCGGAAACTCGTTATTTCTTAGAAGCTTGGCAACCCATCTCAATGAAAGTGCTTTCCACAGTCTGTGCCTAGGGCTACTTGAAGAGGAAACAAACCATAGAGACAAAACTGAGAACTCCTTTATTTTGTCAAGTTTCAAAGAGCTACTACAAACCATGTTGGATTTAGAGTTCCAAATTCATCTATGTATATAGGACAGAACAGAGGGAAACCTAAATATAAAAACTGCTACTGTAGACGAACGCTTCAACCTAGAAGAACAAAATTTGGTGAGCCAAGTGGGATTTGTGTACTGATCATTAGCACCAAGTATCATCAAGATTGGGTGAAAAAATATTTGCTGGTATTTCGGAAACTCGATATTTCTTAGAAGCTTGGCAACCCCTCTCAATGAAAGTGCTTTTCCACAGTCTGTGCATAGGGCTACGTGAAGAGGAAACAAACCATAGAGACAAAACTGAGAACTCCTTTATTTTGTCAAGTTTCAAAGAGCTACTACAAACCATGTTGGATTTAGAGTTCCAAATTCATCTATCTATATAGGAGAGAACAGAGAGAAACCTAAATATAAAAAATGCTACTGTAGACGAACGCTTCAACCTAGAAGAACAAAATTTGGTGAGCCAAGTGGGATTTGTGTACTGATCATTACCACCAAGTATCATCAAGATTGGGTGAAAAAATATTTGCTAGTATTTCGGAAACTCGTTATTGCTTAGAAGCTTGGCAACCCCTTCAATGAAAGTGCTATTCCACAGTCTCTGCCCAGGGCTACTTGAAGAGGAAACAAACCATAGAGGCAAATCTGAGAACTCCTTTATTTTGTAAAGTTTCAAAGAGCTACTACAAACCATGTTGGATTTAGAGTTCCAAATTCATCTATGTATATAGGACAGAACAGAGGGAAACCTAAAAATAAAAACTGCTACTGTAGACGAACGCTTCAAACTAAAAGAACAAAATTTGGTGAGCCAAGTGGGATTTGTGTACTGATCATTACCACCAAGTATCATCAAGATTGTTTGAAAAAATATTTGCCGGTATTTCAGAAACTCTTTATTTCTTAGAAGCTTGGCAACCCCTCTCAATGAAAGTGCTTTTCCACAGTCTGTGCCTAGGGCTACTTGAAGAGGAAACAAACCATAGAGACAAATCTGAGAATTCCTTTATTTTGTCAAGTTTCAAAGAGCTACTACAAACCATGTTGGATTTAGAGTTCCAAATTCATCTATCTATATAGGAGAGAACAGAGGGAAACCTAAATATAAAAACTGCTACTGTACACGAACGCTTCAACCTAGAAGAACTAAATTATGTGAGCCAAGTGGGATTTGTGTACTGATCATTACCACCAAGTATCAACAAGATTGTGTGAAAAAATATTTGCTGGTATTTCGGAAACTCGTTATTTCTTTGAAGTTTGGCAACCCATCTCAATGAAAGTGCTTCCACAGTCTGTGCCTAAGGCTACTTGAAGAGGAAACAAACCATAGAGACAAATCTGAGAACTCCTTTATTTTGTCAAGTTTCAAAGAGCTACTACAAACCATGTTGGATTTAGAGATCCAAATTCATCTATCTATATAGGACAGAACAGAGGGAAACCTAAATATAAAAACTGCTACTGTAGACGAACGCTTCAACCTAAAAGAACAAAATTTTTTGAGCCAAGTGGTATTTGTGTACTGATCGTTAGCGACAAGAATCATCAAGATTGGGTGAAAAAATATTTGCTGGTATTTCTGAAACTCGTTATTTCTTAGAAGCTTGGCAACCCCTCTCAATGAAAGTGCTTTTCCACAGTCTGTGCCTAGGGCTACTTGAAGAGGAAACAAACCATAGAGACAAATCTGAGAACTCCTTTATTATGTCAAGTTTCAAATAGCTACTACAAACCATGTTGGTTTTAGAGTTCCAAATTCATCTATCTATATAGGAGAGAACAGAGGGAAACTTAAATATAAAAACTGCTACTTTAGACGAACGCGTCAACCTAGAAGAACAAAATTTGGTAAGCCCAGTGGGATTTGTGTACTGATCATTACCACATAGTATCATCAAGATTGGGTGAAAAAATATTTGCTAGTATTTCGGAAACTCGTTATTGCTTAGAAGCTTGGCAACCCCTTCAATGAAAGTGCTATTCCACAGTCTCTGCCCAGGGCTACTTGAAGAGGAAACAAACCATAGAGGCAAATCTGAGAACTCCTTTATTTTGTAAAGTTTCAAAGAGCTACTACAAACCATGTTGGATTTAGAGTTCCAAATTCATCTATGTATATAGGACAGAACAGAGGGAAACCTAAATATAAAAACTGCTACTGTAGACGAACGCTTCAACGTAGAAGAACAAAATTTGGTGAGCCAAGTGGGATTTGTGTACTGATCATTAGCACCAAGTATCATCAAGATTGGGTGAAAAAATATTTGCTGGTATTTCGGAAACTCGTAATTTCTTAGAAGCTTGGCAACCCCTCTCAATGAAAGTGCTTTTCCACAGTCTGTGCATAGGGCTACGTGAAGAGGAAACAAACCATAGAGACAAAACTGAGAACTCGTTTATTTTGTCAAGTTTCAAAGAGCTACTACAAACCATGTTGGATTTAGAGTTCCAAATTCATCTATCTATATAGGAGAGAACAGAGAGAAACCTAAATATAAAAAATGCTACTGTAGACGAACGCTTCAACCTAGAAGAACAAAATTTGGTGAGCCAAGTGGGATTTGTGTACTGATCATTACCACCAAGTATCATCAAGATTGGGTGAAAAAATATTTGCTGGTATTTCGGAAACTCGTTATTTCTTAGAAGCTTGGCAACCCCTCTCAATGAAAGTGCTTTTCCACAGTCTGTGCCTAGGGCTACTTGAAGAGGAAACAAACCATAGAGACAAATCTGAGAACTCCTTTATTATGTCAAGTTTCAAAGAGCTACTACAAACCATGTTGGTTTTAGAGTTCCAAATTCATCTATCTATATAGGAGAGAACAGAGGGAAACTTAAATATAAAAACTGCTACTTTAGACGAACGCGTCAACCTAGAAGAACAAAATTTGGTAAGCCCAGTGGGATTTGTGTACTGATCATTACCACCAAGTATCATCAAGATTGGGTGAAAAAATATTTGCTAGTATTTCGGAAACTCGTTATTGCTTAGAAGCTTGGCAACCCCTTCAATGAAAGTGCTATTCCACAGTCTCTGCCCAGGGCTACTTGAAGAGGAAACAAACCATAGAGGCAAATCTGAGAACTCCTTTATTTTTTAAAGTTTCAAAGAGCTACTACAAACCATGTTGGATTTAGAGTTCCAAATTCATCTATCTATATAGGAGAGAACAGAGGGAAACCTAAATATAAAAACTGCTACTGTAGACGAACGCTTCAACCTAGAAGAACAAAATTTGGTGAGCCAAGTGGGATTTGTGTACTGATCATTAGCACTAAATATCATCAAGATTGGGTGAAAAAATATTTGCTGGTATTTCGGAAACTAGTTATTTCTTAGAAGCTTGGCAACCCATCTCAATGAAAGTGCTTTCCACAGTCTGTGCCTAGGGCTACTTGAAGAGGAAACAAACCATAGAGACAAAACTGAGAACTCCTTTATTTTGTCAAGTTTCAAAGAGCTACTACAAACCATGTTGGATTTAGAGTTCCAAATTCATCTATGTATATAGGACAGAACAGAGGGAAACCTAAAAATAAAAACTGCTACTGTAGACGAACGCTTCAACCTAAAAGAACAAAATTTGGTGAGCCAAGTGGGATTTGTGTACTGATCATTACCACCAAGTATCATCAAGATTGTTTGAAAAAATATTTGCCGGTATTTCGGAAACTCTTTATTTCTTAGAAGCTTGGCAACCCCTCTCAATGAAAGTGCTTTTCCACAGTCTGTGCCTAGGGCTACTTGAAGAGGAAACAAACCATAGAGACAAATCTGAGAACTCCTTTATTTTGTCAAGTTTCAAAGAGCTACTACAAACCATGTTGGATTTAGAGTTCCAAATTCATCTATCTATATAGGAGAGAACAGAGGGAAACCTAAATATAAAAACTGCTACTGTACACGAACGCTTCAACCTAGAAGAACTAAATTTTGTGAGCCAAGTGGGATTTGTGTACTGATCATTACCACCAAGTATCAACAAGATTGTGTGAAAAAATATTTGCTGGTATTTCGGAAACTCGTTATTGCTTTTAAGATTGGCAACCCATCTCAATGAAAGTGCTTCCACAGTCTGTGCCTAGGGCTACTTGAAGAGGAAACAAACCATAGAGACAAATCTGAGAACTCCTTTATTTTGTCAAGTTTCAAAGAGCTACTACAAACCATGTTGGATTTAGAGTTCCAAATTCATCTATCTGTATAGGAGAGAACAGAGGGAAACCTAAATATAAAAACTGCTACTGTACACGAACGCTTCAACCTAGAAGAACAAAATTTGGTGAGCCCAGTGGGGTTTGTGTACTGATCATTACCACCAAGTATCAACAAGATTGTGTGAAAAAATATTTGCTGGTATTTCGGAAACTCTTTATTTCTTAGAAGTTTGGCAACCCATCTAAATGAAAGTGCTTCCACAGTCTGTGCCTAGGGCTACTTGAAGTGGAAACAATCCATAGAGACAAAACTGAGAACTCCTTTATTTTGTCAAGTTTCAAAGAGCTACTACAAACCATGTTGGATTTAGAGTTCCAAATTCATCTATGTATATAGGACAGAACAGAGGGAAACCTAAATATAAAAACTGCTACTGTAGACGAACGCTTCAACCTAAAAGAACAAAATTTGGTGAGCCAAGTGGTATTTGTGTACTGATCATTACCACCAAGTATCATCAAGATTGTGTGAAAAAATATTTGCTGGTATTTCGGAAACTCGTTATTTCTTAGAAGCTTGGCAACCCCTCTCAATGAAAGTGCTTTTCCACAGTCTGTGCCTAGGGCTACTTGAAGAGGAAACAAACCATAGAGACAAATCTGAGAACTCCTTTATTTTGTCAAGTTTCAAAGAGCTACTACAAACCATGTTGGATTTAGAGTTCCAAATTCATCTATCTGTGTAGGAGAGAACAGACGGAAACCTAAATATAAAAACTGCTACTGTACCCGAACGCTTCAACCTAGAAGAACTAAATTTGGTGAGCCAAGTGGGATATGTGTACTGATCGTTAGCAACAAGAATCATCAAGATTGGGTGAAAAAATATTTGCTGGTATTTCTGAAACTCGTTATTTCTTAGAAGCTTGGCAACCCCTCTCAATGAAAGTGCTTTTCCACAGTCTGTGCCTAGGGCTACTTGAAGAGGAAACAAACCATAGAGACAAATCTGAGAACTCCTTTATTATGTCAAGTTTCAAATAGCTACTACAAACCATGTTGGTTTTAGAGTTCCAAATTCATCTATCTATATAGGAGAGAACAGAGGGAAACTTAAATATAAAAACTGCTACTTTAGACGAACGCGTCAACCTAGAAGAACACAATTTGGTAAGCCCAGTGGGATTTGTGTACTGATCATTACCACCAAGTATCATCAAGATTGGGTGAAAAAATATTTGCTAGTATTTCGGAAACTCGTTATTGCTTAGAAGCTTGGCAACCCCTTCAATGAAAGTGCTATTCCACAGTCTCTGCCCAGGGCTACTTGAAGAGGAAACAAACCATAGAGGCAAATCTGAGAACTCCTTTATTTTGTAAAGTTTCAAAGAGCTACTACAAACCATGTTGGATTTAGAGTTCCAAATTCATCTATGTATATAGGACAGAACAGAGGGAAACCTAAATATAAAAACTGCTACTGTAGACGAACTCTTCAACCTAGAAGAACAAAATTTGGTGAGCCAAGTGGGATTTGTGTACTGATCATTAGCTCTAAATATCATCAAGATTGGGTGAAAAAATATTTGCTGGTATTTCGGAAACTCGTAATTTCTTAGAAGCTTGGAAACCCCTCTCAATGAAAGTGCTTTTCCACAGTCTGTGCCTAGGGCTACTTGAAGAGGAAACAAACCATAGAGACAAAACTGAGAACTCCTTTATTTTGTCAAGTTTCAAAGAGCTACTACAAACCATGTTGGATTTAGAGTTCCAAATTCATCTATCTATATAGGAGAGAACAGAGAGAAACCTAAATATAAAAACTGCTACTGTAGAAAAACGCTTCAACCTAGAAAAACAAAATTTGGTGAGCCAAGTGGGATTTGTGTACTGATCATTACCACCAAGTATCATCAAGATTGGGTGAAAAAATATTTGCTGGTATTTCGGAAACTCGTTATTTCTTAGAAGCTTGGCAACCCGTCTCAATGAAAGTGCTTTCCACAGTCTGTGCATAGGGCTACTTGAAGAGGAAACAAACCATAGAGACAAAACTGAGAACTCCTTTATTTTGTCAAGTTTCAAAGAGCTACTACAAACCATGTTGGATTTAGAGTTCCAAATTCATCTATGTATATAGGAGAGAACAGAGGGAAACCTAAATATAAAAACTGCTACTGTTGACGAACGCTTCAACCTAAAAGAACAAAATTTGGTGAGCCAAGTGGGATTTGTGTACTGATCATTACCACCAAGTATCATCAAGATTGGGTGAAAAAATATTTGCTGGTATTTCGGAAACTCGTTATTTCTTAGAAGCTTGGAGACCCCTCTCAATGAAAGTGCTTTTCCACAGTCTGTGCCTAGGGCTACTTGAAGAGGAAATAAACCATAGAGACAAAACAGAGAACTCCTTTATTTTGTCAAGTTTCAAGGAGCTACTACAAACCATGTTGGATTTAGAGTTCCAAATTCATCTATGTATATAGGACAGAACAGAGGGAAACCTAAATATAAAAACTGCTACTGTAGACGAACGCTTCAACCTAAAAGAACAAAATTTGGTGAGCCAAGTTTGATTTGTGTACTGATCATTACCACCAAGTATCATCAAGATTGGGTGAAAAAATATTTGCTGGTATTTCGGAAACTCGTTATTTCTGAGAAGCTTGGAGACCCCTCTCAATGAAAGTGCTTTACCACAGTCTGTGCCTAGGGCTACTTGAACAGGAAACAAACCATAGAGACAAATCTGAGAACTCCTTTATTTTGTCAAGTTTCAAAGAGCTACTACAAACCATGTTGGATTTAGAGTTCCAAATTCATCTATCTATATAGGAGAGAACAGAGGGAAACCTAAATATAAAAACTGCTACTGTACACGAACGCTTCAACCTAGAAGAACTAAATTTGGTAAGCCAAGTGGGATTTTTGTACTGATCATTACCACCAAGTATCATCAAGATTGGGTGAAAAAATATTTGCCGGTATTTCGGAAACTCGTTATTTCTTAGAAGCTTGGCAAACCCTCTCAATGAAAGTGCTTTTCCACAGTCTGGGCCTAGGGCTACTTGAAGAGGAAACAAACCATGGAGACAAATCTGATACCTCCTTTATTTTGTCAAGTTTCAAAGAGCTACTACAAACCATGTTGGATTTAGAGTTCCAAATTCATCTATCTATGTATGAGAGAACAGAGGGAAACCTAAATATAAAAACTACTACTGTGGTGGAACGCTTCAACCTAGAAGAACAAAATTTGGTGAGCCAAGTGGGATTTTTGTACTGATCATAAGCACCAAGTATCATCAAGTTTGGGTGAAAAAATATTTGCTCATATTTCGGAAACTCGTTATTTCTTAGAAGCTTGGCAACCCATGTCAATGAAAGTGCTTTTCCACAGTCTGTGCCTAGGGCTACTTGAAGAGGAAACAAACCATAGAGAAAACTGAGAACTCCTTTATTTTGTCAAGTTTCAAGGAGCTACTACAAACCATGTTGGATTTAGAGTTCCAAATTCATCTATCTATATGGGAGAGAACAGAGGGAAACCTAAATATAAAAACTGCTACTGTAGACGAACTCTTCAACCTAGAAAAACAAAATTTGGTGAGCCAAGTAGGATTTGTGTACTGATCATTACCACCAAGTATCATCAAGATTGGGTTAAAAAATATTTGCTGGTATTTCGGAAACTCGTTATTTCTTAGAAGCTTGGCAACCCCTCTCAATGAAAGTGCTTTCCACAGTCTGTGCCTAGGCCTACTTGAAGATGAAACAAACCATAGAGACAAAACTGAGACACCTTTATTTTGTCAAGTTTCAAAGACGTACTACAAACCATGTTGGATTTAGAGTTCCAAATTCATCTATCTGTATAGGAGAGAACAGAGGGAAACCTAAATATAAAAACTGCTAGTGTACACGAACGCTTCAACCTAGAAGAACAAAATTTGGTGAACCAAGTGGGATATGTGTACTGATCATTACCACCAAGTATCATCGAGATTGTGTGAAAAAATATTTGCTGGTATTTCGGAAACTCGTTATTTCTTAGAAGCTTGGCAACCCATCTCAATGAAAGTGCTTTTCCACAGTCTGTGCCTAGGGTTACTTGAAGAGGAAACAAACCATAGAGACAAAACTGAGAACTCCTTTATTTTGTCAAGTTTCAAAGAGCTACTACAAACCATGTTGGATTTAGAGTTCCAAATTCATCTATCTATATATGAGAGAACAGAGTGAAACCTAAATATAAAAACTGCTACTGTAGACGAACGCTTCAACCTAGAAGAACAAAATTTGGTGAGCCAAGTGGGATTTGTGTACTGAGCATTAGCACCAAGTATCATCAAGTTTGAGTGAAAAAATATTTGCTGGTATTTCGGAAACTCGTAATTTCTTAGAAGCTTGGCAACCCCTCTCAATGAAAGTCCTTTTCCACAGTCTGTGCCTGGGGCTACTTGAAGAGGAAACAAACCATAGAGACAAAACTGAGAACTCCTTTATTTTGTCAAGTTTCAAAGAGCTACTACAAACCATGTTGGATTTAGAGTTCCAAATTCATCTATCTATATGGGAGAGAACAGAGGGAAACCTAAATATAAAAACTGCTAATGTAGACGAACGCTTCAACCTAGAATAACAAAATTTGGTGAGCCAAGTAGGATTTGTGTACTGATCATTACCACCAAGTATCATCAAGATTGGGTCAAAAAATATTTGCTGGTATTTCGGAAACTCGTTATTTCTTAGAAGCTTGGCAACCCCTCTCAATGAAAGTGCTTTCCACAGTCTGTGCCTAGGCCTACTTGAAGATGAAACAAACCATAGAGACAAAACTGAGAACTCCTTTATTTTGTCAAGTTTCAAAGACGTACTACAAACCATGTTGGATTTAGAGTTCCAAATTTATCTACCTATATAGGAGAGAACAGAGAGAAACCTACATATAAAAACTGCTACTGTAGACGAACGCTTCAACCTAGAAGAACAAAATTTAGTGAGGCAAGTGGGATTTGTGTACTGATCACTACCACCAAGTATCAACAAGATTGTGTGAAGAAATATTTGCTGGTATTTCGGAAACTCGTTATTTCTTAGAAGCTAGGCAACCAATCTCAATGAAATTGCTTTCCACAGTCTGTGCCTAGGGCTACTTTAAGAGGAAACAAACCATAGAGACAAAACTGAGAACTCCTTTATTTTGTCAAGTTTCAAAGAGCTACTACAAACCATGTTGGATTTAGAGTTGCAAATTCATCTATCTATATAGGAGAGAACAGAGGGAAACCTAAATATAAAAACTGCTACTGTACACGAATGCTTCATCCTAGATGAACAAAAATTGGTTAGCCAAGTGGGATTTGTGTGCTGATCATTACCACCAAGTATCATCAAGTTTGGGTGAAAAAATATTTGCCGGTATTTCGGAAACTCGTTATTTCTTAGAAGCTTGGCAACCCATGTCAATGAAAGTGCTTTTCCACAGTCTGTGCCTAGGGCTACTTGAAGAGGAAACAAACCATAGAGAAAACTGAGAACTCCTTTATTTTGTCAAGTTTCAAGGAGCTACTACAAACCATGTTGGATTTAGAGTTCCAAATTCATCTATCTATATGGGAGAGAACAGAGGGAAACCTAAATATAAAAACTGCTACTGTAGACGAACTCTTCAACCTAGAAAAACAAAATTTGGTGAGCCAAGTAGGATTTGTGTACTGATCATTACCACCAAGTATCATCAAGATTGGGTGAAAAAATATTTGCTGGTATTTCGGAAACTCGTTATTTCTTAGAAGCTTGGCAACCCCTCTCAATGAAAGTGCTTTCCACAGTCTGTGCCTAGGCCTACTTGAAGATGAAACAAACCATAGAGACAAAACTGAGACACCTTTATTTTGTCAAGTTTCAAAGACGTACTACAAACCATGTTGGATTTAGAGTTCCAAATTCATCTATCTGTATAGGAGAGAACAGAGGGAAACCTAAATATAAAAACTGCTAGTGTACACGACCGCTTCAACCTAGAAGAACAAAATTTGGTGAACCAAGTGGGATATGTGTACTGATCATTACCACCAAGTATCATCGAGATTGTGTGAAAAAATATTTGCTGGTATTTCGGAAACTCGTTATTTCTTAGAAGCTTGACAACCCATCTCAATGAAAGTGCTTTTCCACAGTCTGTGCCTAGGGTTACTTGAAGAGGAAACAAACCATAGAGACAAAACTGAGAACTCCTTTATTTTGTCAAGTTTCAAAGAGCTACTACAAACCATGTTGGATTTAGAGTTCCAAATTCATCTATCTATATATGAGAGAACAGAGTGAAACCTAAATATAAAAACTGCTACTGTAGACGAACGCTTCAACCTAGAAGAACAAAATTTGGTGAGCCAAGTGGGATTTGTGTACTGATCATTAGCACCAAGTATCATCAAGTTTGAGTGAAAAAATATTTGCTGGTATTTCGGAAACTCGTAATTTCTTAGAAGCTTGGCAACCCCTCTCAATGAAAGTCCTTTTCCACAGTCTGTGCCTGGGGCTACTTGAAGAGGAAACAAACCATAGAGACAAAACTGAGAACTCCTTTATTTTGTCAAGTTTCAAAGAGCTACTACAAACCATGTTGGATTTAGAGTTCCAAATTCATCTATCTATATGGGAGAGAACAGAGGGAAACCTAAATATAAAAACTGCTAATGTAGACGAACGCTTCAACCTAGAATAACAAAATTTGGTGAGCCAAGTAGGATTTGTGTACTGATCATTACCACCAAGTATCATCAAGATTGGG
Organism: Callospermophilus lateralis; assembly: GCF_048772815.1. Lineage (NCBI taxonomy): Eukaryota > Metazoa > Chordata > Mammalia > Rodentia > Sciuridae > Callospermophilus > Callospermophilus lateralis. The sequence continues at coordinate 18,934 of NW_027517924.1, forward strand.
TCAAAAAATATTTGCTGGTATTTCGGAAACTCGTTATTTCTTAGAAGCTTGGCAACCCCTCTCAATGAAAGTGCTTTCCACAGTCTGTGCCTAGGCCTACTTGAAGATGAAACAAACCATAGAGACAAAACTGAGAACTCCTTTATTTTGTCAAGTTTCAAAGACGTACTACAAACCATGTTGGATTTAGAGTTCCAAATTTATCTACCTATATAGGAGAGAACAGAGAGAAACCTACATATAAAAACTGCTACTGTAGACGAACGCTTCAACCTAGAAGAACTAAATTTGGTGAGGCAAGTGGGATTTGTGTACTGATCACTACCACCAAGTATCAACAAGATTGTGTGAAGAAATATTTGCTGGTATTTCGGAAACTCGTTATTTCTTAGAAGCTAGGCAACCAATCTCAATGAAATTGCTTTCCACAGTCTGTGCCTAGGGCTACTTTAAGAGGAAACAAACCATAGAGACAAAACTGAGAACTCCTTTATTTTGTCAAGTTTCAAAGAGCTACTACAAACCATGTTGGATTTAGAGTTCCAAATTCATCTATCTATATAGGAGAGAACAGAGGGAAACCTAAATATAAAAACTGCTACTGTACACGAATGCTTCATCTTAGATGAACAAAAATTGGTTAGCCAAGTGGGATTTGTGTGCTGATCATTACCACCAAGTATCATCAAGTTTGGGTGAAAAAATATTTGCTGGTATTTCGTAAACTCGCTATTTTTTAGAAGCTTGGCAAAGCATCTCAATGAAAGTGCTTTTCCACAGTCTGTTCCTAGGGCTACTTGAAGAGGAAACAAACCAGAGAGACAAAACTGAGAACTCCTTTATTTTGTCAAGTTTCAAAGAGCTACTACAAACCATGTTGGATTTAGAGTTCCAAATTCATCTATCTTTATAGGAGAGAACAGAGGGAAACCTAAATATAAAAACTGCTACTGTACACGAACGCTTCAACCTTGAAGAACTAAATTTGGTGAGCCAAGTGGGATTTGTGTACTGATCATTAGCAGCAAGTATCCTCAAGATTGGGTGAAAAAATATTTGCTGGTATTTCGGAAACTCGTTATTTCTTAAAGCTTGGCAACCCCTCTCAATGAAAGTGTTTTTCCACAGTCTGTTCCTAGTGCTACTTGAAGAGGAAACAAACCATAGAGACAAAACTGAGAACTCCTTTATTTTGTCAATTTTCGAGGAGCTACTACAAAGCATGTTGGATTTAGAGTTCCAAATTCATCTATCTATATGGGAGAAAACAGAGGGAAACCTAAATATAAAAACTGCTACTGTACATGAACGCTTCAACCTAGAAGAACAAAATTTGGTGAGCGACGTGGGATTTGTGTACTGATCATTACCACCAAGTATCATCAAGATTGGGTGAAAAAATATTTGCTGTTATTTCGGAAACTCGTTATTTCTTAGAAGCTTGGCAACCCATCTCAATGAAAGTGCTTTCCACAGTCTGTGCCTAGGGCTACTTTAAGAGGAAACAAACCATAGAGAGAAAACTGAGAACTCCTTTATTTTGTCAAGTTTCAAAGAGCTACTACAAACCATGTTGGATTTAGAGTTCCAAATTCATCTATCTATATAGGAGAGAACAGAGGGTAACCTAAATATAAAAACTGCTACTGTAGACGAACGCTTCAACCTAGAAGAACAAAATTTGGTAAGCCAAGTGGGATTTGTGTCCTGATCATTACCACCAAGTATCATCAAGATTGGGTCAAAAAATATTTGCTGGTATTTCGGAAACTCGTTATTTCTTAGAAGATTGGCAACCCCTCTCAATGAAAGTGCTTTTCCACAGTCTGTGCCTAGGGCTACTTGAAGAGGAAACAAACCATAGAGACAAATCTGAGAACTCCTTTATTTTATCATGTTTCAACACGCTACTACAAACCATGTTGGATTTAGAGTTCCAAATTCATCTATCTTTATAGGAGAGAACAGAGGGAAACCTAAATATAAAAACTGCTACTGTACATGAACGCTTCAACCTAGAAGAACTAAATTTGGTGAGCCAAGTGGGTTTTGTGTACTGATCATTACCACCAAGTATCAACAAGATTGTGTGAAAAAATATTTGCTGGTATTTCGGAAACTCGTTATTTCTTAGAAGCTTGGCAACCCATCTCAATGAAAGTGCTTTCCACAGTCTCTGCCTAGGGCTACTTGAAGAGAAACAATCCATAGAGACAAAACTGAGAACTCCTTTATTTTGTCAAGTTTCAAAGAGCTGCTACAAACCATGTTGAATGTAGAGTTCCAAATTGATCTATTTATGGGAGAGAACAGAGGGAAACCTAAATATAAAAACTGCTACTGTAGACGAACGCTTCAACCTAGAAGAACAAAATTTGGTGAGCCACGTGGGATTTGTGTACTGATCATTAGCAGCAAGTATCCTCAAGATTGGGTGAAAAAATATTTGCTGGTATTTCGGAAACTCGTTATTTCTTAGAAGCTTGGCAACCCATCTCAATGAAAGTGCTTTCCACAGTCTGTGCCTAGGGCTACTTTAAGAGGAAACAAACCATAGAGAGAAAACTGAGAACTCCTTTATTTTGTCAAGTTTCAAAGAGCTACTACAAACCATGTTGGATTTAGAGTTCCAAATTCATCTATCTATATAGGAGAGAACAGAGGGTAACCTAAATATAAAAACTGCTACTGTAGACGAACGCTTCAACCTAGAAGAACAAAATTTGGTAAGCCAAGTGGGATTTGTGTACTGATCATTACCACCAAGTATCATCAAGATTGGGTCAAAAAATATTTGCTGGTATTTCGGAAACTCGTTATTTCTTAGAAGATTGGCAACCACTCTCAATGAAAGTGCTTTTCCACAGTCTGTGCCTAGGGCTACTTGAAGAGGAAACAAACCACAGAGACAAATCTGAGAACTCCTTTATTTTGTCAAGTTTCAAAGAGCTACTACAAACCATGTTGGATTTAGAGTTCCAAATTCATCTATCTATATAGGAGAGAACAGAGTGTAACCTAAATATAAAAACTGCTACTGTAGACGAACGCTTCAACCTAGAAGAACAAAATTTGGTGAGGCAAGTGGGATTTGTGTACTGATCACTACCACCAAGTATCATCAAGATTGGGTGAAGAAATATTTGCTGGTATTTCGGAAACTCGTTATTTCTTAGAAGCTAGGCAACCAATCTCAATGAAATTGCTTTCCACAGTCTGTGCCTAGGGCTACTTTAAGAGGAAACAAATGATAGAGACAAAACTGAGAACTCCTTTATTTTGTCAAGGTTCAAAGAGCTACTACAAACCATGTTGGATTTAGAGTTCCAAATTCATCTATCTATCTAGGAGAGAACAGAGGGAAACCTAAATATAAAAACTGCTACTGTACACGAATGCTTCATCCTAGATGAACAAAAATTGGTTAGCCAAGTGGGATTTGTGTGCTGATCATTACCACCAAGTATCATCAAGTTTGGGTGAAAAAATATTTGCTGGTATTTCGTAAACTCGCTATTTTTTAGAAGCTTGGCAAAGCATCTCAATGAAAGTGCTTTTCCACAGTCTGTTCCTAGGGCTACTTGAAGAGGAAACAAACCAGAGAGACAAAACTGAGAACTACTTTATTTTGTCAAGTTTCAAAGAGCTACTACAAACCATGTTGGATTTAGAGTTCCAAATTCATCTATCTGTATAGGAGAGAACAGATTGAAACCTAAATATAAAAACTGCTACTGTACACGAATGCTTCATCCTAGATGAACAAAAATTGGTTAGCCAAGTGGGATTTGTGTGCTGATCATTACCACCAAGTATCATCAAGTTTGGGTCAAAAAATATTTGCTGGTATTTCGGAATCTCGATATTTCTTAGAAGCTTGGCAAACCATCTCAATGAAAGTGCTTTTCCACAGTCTTTTCCTAGGGCTACTTGAAGAGGAAACAAACCAGAGAGACAAAACTGAGAACTCCTTTATATTGTCAAGTTTCAAAGAGCTACTACAAACCATGTTGGATTTAGAGTTCCAAATTCATCTATCTGTATAGGAGAGAACAGAGGGAAACCTAAATATAAAAACTGCTACTGTAGACGAACGCTTCAACCTAGAAGAACAAAATTTGGTGAGCCAAGTGGGATTTGTTTACTGATCAATACCACCAAGTATCAACAAGACTGTGTGAAAAATATTTGCTGGTATTTCGGAAAATCGTTATTTCTTAGAAGCTTGGCAACCCATCTCAATGAAAGTGCTTTCCACAGTCTGTGCCTAGGGCTACTTTAAAAGGAAACAAACCATAGAGACAAAACTGAGAACTCCTTTATTTTGCCAAGTTTCAAAGAGCTACTACAAACCATGTTGGATTTAGAGTCCCAAATTCATCTATCTATATAGGAGAGAACAGAGGGAAACCTAAATATAAAAACTGCTACTGTACACGAACGCTTCAACCTTGAAGAACTAAATTTGGTGAGCCAAGTGGGATTTGTGTACTGATCATTAGCAGCAAGTATCCTCAAGATTGGGTGAAAAAATATTTGCTGGTATTTCGGAAACTCGTTATTTCTTAAAGCTTGGCAACCCCTCTCAATGAAAGTGTTTTTCCACAGTCTGTTCCTAGTGCTACTTGAAGAGGAAACAAACCATAGAGACAAAACTGAGAACTCCTTTATTTTGTCAATTTTCGAGGAGCTACTACAAAGCATGTTGGATTTAGAGTTCCAAATTCATCTATCTATATGGGAGAAAACAGAGGGAAACCTAAATATAAAAACTGCTACTGTACACGAACGCTTCAACCTAGAAGAACAAAATTTGGTGACCGACGTGGGATTTGTGTACTGATCATTACCACCAAGTATCATCAAGATTGGGTGAAAAAATATTTGCTGGTATTTCGGAAACTCGTTATTTCTTAGAAGCTTGGCAACCCATCTCAATGAAAGTGCTTTCCACAGTCTGTGCCTAGGGCTACTTTAAGAGGAAACAAACCATAGAGAGAAAACTGAGAACTCCTTTATTTTGTCAAGTTTCAAAGAGCTACTACAAACCATGTTGGATTTAGAGTTCCAAATTCATCTATCTATATAGGAGAGAACAGAGGGTAACCTAAATATAAAAACTGCTACTGTAGACGAACGCTTCAACCTAGAAGAACAAAATTTGGTAAGCCAAGTGGGATTTGTGTACTGATCATTACCACCAAGTATCATCAAGATTGGGTCAAAAAATATTTGCTGGTATTTCGGAAACTCGTTATTTCTTAGAAGATTGGCAACCACTCTCAATGAAAGTGCTTTTCCACAGTCTGTGCCTAGGGCTACTTGAAGAGGAAACAAACCACAGAGACAAATCTGAGAACTCCTTTATTTTGTAAAGTTTCAAAGAGCTACTACAAACCATGTTGGATTTAGAGTTCCAAATTCATCTATCTATATAGGAGAGAACAGAGGGTAACCTAAATATAAAAACTGCTACTGTAGACGAACGCTTCAACCTAGAAGAACAAAATTTGGTGAGGCAAGTGGGATTTGTGTACTGATCACTACCACCAAGTATCATCAAGATTGGGTGAAGAAATATTTGCTGGTATTTCGGAAACTCGTTATTTCTTAGAAGCTAGGCAACCAATCTCAATGAAATTGCTTTCCACAGTCTGTGCCTAGGGCTACTTTAAGAGGAAACAAACGATAGAGACAAAACTGAGAACTCCTTTATTTTGTCAAGGTTCAAAGAGCTACTACAAACCATGTTGGATTTAGAGTTCCAAATTCATCTATCTATCTAGGAGAGAACAGAGGGAAACCTAAATATAAAAACTGCTACTGTACACGAATGCTTCATCCTAGATGAACAAAAATTGGTTAGCCAAGTGGGATTTGTGTGCTGATCATTACCACCAAGTATCATCAAGTTTGGGTGAAAAAATATTTGCTGGTATTTCGTAAACTCGCTATTTTTTAGAAGCTTGGCAAAGCATCTCAATGAAAGTGCTTTTCCACAGTCTGTTCCTAGGGCTACTTGAAGAGGAAACAAACCAGAGAGACAAAACTGAGAACTACTTTATTTTGTCAAGTTTCAAAGAGCTACTACAAACCATGTTGGATTTAGAGTTCCAAATTCATCTATCTGTATAGGAGAGAACAGATTGAAACCTAAATATAAAAACTGCTACTGTACACGAATGCTTCATCCTAGATGAACAAAAATTGGTTAGCCAAGTGGGATTTGTGTGCTGATCATTACCACCAAGTATCATCAAGTTTGGGTCAAAAAATATTTGCTGGTATTTCGGAATCTCGATATTTCTTAGAAGCTTGGCAAACCATCTCAATGAAAGTGCTTTTCCACAGTCTTTTCCTAGGGCTACTTGAAGAGGAAACAAACCAGAGAGACAAAACTGAGAACTCCTTTATATTGTCAAGTTTCAAAGAGCTACTACAAACCATGTTGGATTTAGAGTTCCAAATTCATCTATCTGTATAGGAGAGAACAGAGGGAAACCTAAATATAAAAACTGCTACTGTAGACGAACGCTTCAACCTAGAAGAACAAAATTTGGTGAGCCAAGTGGGATTTGTTTACTGATCAATACCACCAAGTATCAACAAGACTGTGTGAAAAATATTTGCTGGTATTTCGGAAAATCGTTATTTCTTAGAAGCTTGGCAACCCATCTCAATGAAAGTGCTTTCCACAGTCTGTGCCTAGGGCTACTTTAAAAGGAAACAAACCATAGAGACAAAACTGAGAACTCCTTTATTTTGCCAAGTTTCAAACAGCTACTACAAACCATGTTGGATTTAGAGTCCCAAATTCATCTATCTATATAGGAGAGAACAGAGGGAAACCTAAATATAAAAACTGCTACTGTACACGAACGCTTCAACCTTGAAGAACTAAATTTGGTGAGCCAAGTGGGATTTGTGTACTGATCATTAGCAGCAAGTATCCTCAAGATTGGGTGAAAAAATATTTGCTGGTATTTCGGAAACTCGTTATTTCTTAAAGCTTGGCAACCCTTCTCAATGAAAGTGTTTTTCCACAGTCTGTTCCTAGTGCTACTTGAAGAGGAAACAAACCATAGAGACAAAACTGAGAACTCCTTTATTTTGTCAATTTTCGAGGAGCTACTACAAAGCATGTTGGATTTAGAGTTCCAAATTCATCTATCTATATGGGAGAAAACAGAGGGAAACCTAAATATAAAAACTGCTACTGTACACGAACGCTTCAACCTAGAAGAACAAAATTTGGTGAGCGACGTGGGATTTGTGTACTGATCATTACCACCAAGTATCATCAAGATTGGGTGAAAAAATATTTGCTGGTATTTCGGAAACTCGTTATTTCTTAGAAGCTTGGCAACCCATCTCAATGAAAGTGCTTTCCACAGTCTGTGCCTAGGGCTACTTTAAGAGGAAACAAACCATAGAGAGAAAACTGAGAACTCCTTTATTTTGTCAAGTTTCAAAGAGCTACTACAAACCATGTTGGATTTAGAGTTCCAAATTCATCTATCTATATAGGAGAGAACAGAGGGTAACCTAAATATAAAAACTGCTACTGTAGACGAACGCTTCAACCTAGAAGAACAAAATTTGGTAAGCCAAGTGGGATTTGTGTACTGATCATTACCACCAAGTATCATCAAGATTGGGTCAAAAAATATTTGCTGGTATTTCGGAAACTCGTTATTTCTTAGAAGATTGGCAACCACTCTCAATGAAAGTGCTTTTCCACAGTCTGTGCCTAGGGCTACTTGAAGAGGAAACAAACCACAGAGACAAATCTGAGAACTCCTTTATTTTGTAAAGTTTCAAAGAGCTACTACAAACCATGTTGGATTTAGAGTTCCAAATTCATCTATCTATATAGGAGAGAACAGAGGGTAACCTAAATATAAAAACTGCTACTGTAGACGAACGCTTCAACCTAGAAGAACAAAATTTGGTGAGGCAAGTGGGATTTGTGTACTGATCACTACCACCAAGTATCATCAAGATTGGGTGAAGAAATATTTGCTGGTATTTCGGAAACTCGTTATTTCTTTTAAGCTAGGCAACCAATCTCAATGAAATTGCTTTCCACAGTCTGTGCCTAGGGCTACTTTAAGAGGAAACAAACGATAGAGACAAAACTGAGAACTCCTTTATTTTGTCAAGGTTCAAAGAGCTACTACAAACCATGTTGGATTTAGAGTTCCAAATTCATCTATCTATCTAGGAGAGAACAGAGGGAAACCTAAATATAAAAACTGCTACTGTACACGAATGCTTCATCCTAGATGAACAAAAATTGGTTAGCCAAGTGGGATTTGTGTGCTGATCATTACCACCAAGTATCATCAAGTTTGGGTGAAAAAATATTTGCTGGTATTTCGTAAACTCGCTATTTTTTAGAAGCTTGGCAAAGCATCTCAATGAAAGTGCTTTTCCACAGTCTGTTCCTAGGGCTACTTGAAGAGGAAACAAACCAGAGAGACAAAACTGAGAACTACTTTATTTTGTCAAGTTTCAAAGAGCTACTACAAACCATGTTGGATTTAGAGTTCCAAATTCATCTATCTGTATAGGAGAGAACAGATTGAAACCTAAATATAAAAACTGCTACTGTACACGAATGCTTCATCCTAGATGAACAAAAATTGGTTAGCCAAGTGGGATTTGTGTGCTGATCATTACCACCAAGTATCATCAAGTTTGGGTGAAAAAATATTTGCTGGTATTTCGGAATCTCGATATTTCTTAGAAGCTCGGCAAACCATCTCAATGAAAGTGCTTTTCCACAGTCTTTTCCTAGGGCTACTTGAAGAGGAAACAAACCAGAGAGACAAAACTGAGAACTCCTTTATATTGTCAAGTTTCAAAGAGCTACTACAAACCATGTTGGATTTAGAGTTCCAAATTCATCTATCTGTATAGGAGAGAACAGAGGGAAACCTAAATATAAAAACTGCTACTGTAGACGAACGCTTCAACCTAGAAGAACAAACTTTGGTGAGCCAAGTGGGATTTGTTTACTGATCAATACCACCAAGTATCAACAAGACTGTGTGAAAAATATTTGCTGGTATTTCGGAAAATCGTTATTTCTTAGAAGCTTGGCAACCCATCTCAATGAAAGTGCTTTCCACAGTCTGTGCCTAGGGCTACTTTAAAAGGAAACAAACCATAGAGACAAAACTGAGAACTCCTTTATTTTGCCAAGTTTCAAAGAGCTACTACAAACCATGGTGGATTTAGAGTCCCAAATTCATCTATCTATATAGGAGAGAACAGAGGGAAACCTAAATATAAAAACTGCTACTGTACACGAACGCTTCAACCTTGAAGAACTAAATTTGGTGAGCCAAGTGGGATTTGTGTACTGATCATTAGCAGCAAGTATCCTCAAGATTGGGTGAAAAAATATTTGCTGGTATTTCGGAAACTCGTTATTTCTTAAAGCTTGGCAACCCCTCTCAATGAAAGTGTTTTTCCACAGTCTGTTCCTAGTGCTACTTGAAGAGGAAACAAACCATAGAGACAAAACTGAGAACTCCTTTATTTTGTCAATTTTCAAGGAGCTACTACAAATCATGTTGGATTTAGAGTTCCAAATTCATCTATCTATATGGGAGAAAACAGAGAGAAACCTAAATATAAAAACTGCTACTGTACACGAACGCTTCAACCTAGAAGAACAAAATTTGGTGAGCGACGTGGGATTTGTGTACTGATCATTACCACCAAGTATCATCAAGATTGGGTGAAAAAATATTTGCTGGTATTTCGGAAATTCGTTATTTCTTAGAAGCTTGGCAACCCATCTCAATGAAAGTGCTTTCCACAGTCTGTGCCTAGGGCTACTTTAAGAGGAAACAAACCATAGAGAGAAAACTGAGAACTCCTTTATTTTGTCAAGTTTCAAAGAGCTACTACAAACCATGTTGTATTTAGAGTTCCAAATTCATCTATCTATATAGGAGAGAACAGAGGGTAACCTAAATATAACAACTGCTACTATAGACGAACGCTTCAACCTAGAAGAACAAAATTTGGTGAGCCAAAAGGGATTTGTGTACTGATCATTACCACCAAGTATCATCAAGATTGGGTGAAAAAATATTTGCTGGTATTTCGGAAACTCGTTATTTCTTAGAAGATTGGCAACCCATCTCAATGAAAGTGCTTTTCCACAGTCTGTGCCTAGGGCTACTTGAAGAGGAAACAATCCATAGAGACAAAACTGAGAACTCCTTTATTTTTTCAATTTTCAAGGAGCTACTACAAACCATGTTGGATTTAGAGTTCCAAATTGATCTATTTATGGGAGAGAACAGAGGGAAACCTAAATATAAAAACTGCTACTGTAGACGAACGCTTCAACCTAGAAGAACAAAATTTGGTGAGCCACGTGGGATTTGTGTACTGATCATTACCACCAAGTATCATCAAGATTGGGTGAAAAAATATTTGCTGGTATTTTGGAAACTCGTTATTTCTTAGAAGCTTGGCAACCCATCTCAATGAAAGTGCTTTCCACAGTCTGTGCCTAGGGCTACTTTAAGAGGAAACAAACCATAGAGAGAAAACTGAGAACTCCTTTATTTTGTAAAGTTTCAAAGAGCTACTACAAACCATGTTGGATTTAGAGTTCCAAATTCATCTATCTATATAGGAGAGAACAGAGGGTAACCTAAATATAAAAACTGCTACTGTAGACGAACGCTTCAACCTAGAAGAACAAAATTTGGTAAGCCAAGTGGGATTTGTGTACTGATCATTACCACCAAGTATCATCAAGATTGGGTCAAAAAATATTTGCTGGTATTTCGGAAACTCGTTATTTCTTAGAAGATTGGCAACCACTCTCAATGAAAGTGCTTTTCCACAGTCTGTGCCTAGGGCTACTTGAAGAGGAAACAAACCACAGAGACAAATCTGAGAACTCCTTTATTTTGTCAAGGTTCAAAGAGCTACTACAAACCATGTTGGATTTAGAGTTCCAAATTCATCTATCTATATAGGAGAGAACAGAGGGTAACCTAAATATAAAAACTGCTACTGTAGACGAACGCTTCACCTAGAAGACACAATCTTGGTGAGGACAGTGGGATTGTAGTGACTGATCACTACCACCAAGTATCATCAAGATTGGGTGAAGAAATATTTGCTGGTATTTCGGAAACTCGTTATTTCTTAGAAGCTAGGCAACCAATCTCAATGAAATTGCTTTCCACAGTCTGTGCCTAGGGCTACTTTAAGAGGAAACAAACGATAGAGACAAAACTGAGAACTCCTTTATTTTGTCAAGGTTCAAAGAGCTACTACAAACCATGTTGGATTTAGAGTTCCAAATTCATCTATCTATCTAGGAGAGAACAGAGGGAAACCTAAATATAAAAACTGCTACTGTACACGAATGCTTCATCCTAGATGAACAAAAATTGGTTAGCCAAGTGGGATTTGTGTGCTGATCATTACCACCAAGTATCATCAAGTTTGGGTGAAAAAATATTTGCTGGTATTTCGTAAACTCGCTATTTTTTAGAAGCTTGGCAAAGCATCTCAATGAAAGTGCTTTTCCACAGTCTGTTCCTAGGGCTACTTGAAGAGGAAACAAACCAGAGAGACAAAACTGAGAACTACTTTATTTTGTCAAGTTTCAAAGAGCTACTACAAACCATGTTGGATTTAGAGTTCCAAATTCATCTATCTGTATAGGAGAGAACAGATTGAAACCTAAATATAAAAACTGCTACTGTACACGAATGCTTCATCCTAGATGAACAAAAATTGGTGAGCCAAGTGGGATTAGTGTGCTGATCATTACCACCAAGTATCATCAAGTTTGGGTGAAAAAATATTTGCTGGTATTTCGGAATCTCGATATTTCTTAGAAGCTTGGCAAACCATCTCAATGAAAGTGCTTTTCCACAGTCTTTTCCTAGGGCTACTTGAAGATTAAACAAACCAGAGATACAAAACTGAGAACTCCTTTATATTGTCAAGTTTCAAAGAGCTACTACAAACCATGTTGGATTTAGAGTTCCAAATTCATCGATCTGTATAGGAGAGAACAGAGGGAAACCTAAATATAAAAACTGCTACTGTAGACGAACGCTTCAACCTAGAAGAACAAAATTTGGTGAGCCAAGTGGGATTTGTTTACTGATCAATACCACCAAGTATCAACAAGACTGTGTGAAAAATATTTGCTGGTATTTCGGAAAATCGTTATTTCTTAGAAGCTTGGCAACCCATCTCAATGAAAGTGCTTTCCACAGTCTGTGCCTAGGGCTACTTTAAAAGGAAACAAACCATAGAGACAAAACTGAGAACTCCTTTATTTTGCCAAGTTTCAAAGAGCTACTACAAACCATGTTGGATTTAGAGTCCCAAATTCATCTATCTATATAGGAGAGAACAGAGGGAAACCTAAATATAAAAACTGCTACTGTACACGAACGCTTCAACCTTGAAGAACTAAATTTGGTGAGCCAAGTGGGATTTGTGTACTGATCATTAGCAGCAAGTATCCTCAAGATTGGGTGAAAAAATATTTGCTGGTATTTCGGAAACTCGTTATTTCTTAAAGCTTGGCAACCCCTCTCAATGAAAGTGTTTTTCCACAGTCTGTTCCTAGTGCTACTTGAAGAGGAAACAAACCATAGAGACAAAACTGAGAACTCCTTTATTTTGTCAATTTTCGAGGAGCTACTACAAAGCATGTTGGATTTAGAGTTCCAAATTCATCTATCTATATGGGAGAAAACAGAGGGAAACCTAAATATAAAAACTGCTACTGTACACGAACGCTTCAACCTAGAAGAACAAAATTTGGTGAGCGACGTGGGATTTGTGTACTGATCATTACCACCAAGTATCATCAAGTTTGGGTGAAAAAATATTTGCTGGTATTTCGGAACGTTATTTCTTAGAAGCCTTGGCAACCCATCTCAATGAAAGTGCTTTCCACAGTCTGTGCCTAGGGCTACTTTAAGAGGAAACAAACCATAGAGAGATAACTGAGAACTCCTTTATTTTGTCAAGTTTCAAAGAGCTACTACAAACCATGTTGTATTTAGAGTTCCAAATTCATTTATCTATATAGGAGAGAACAGAGGGTAACCTAAATATAAAAACTGCTACTGTAGACGAACGCTTCAACCTAGAAGAACAAAATTTGGAAAGCCAAGTGGGATTTGTGTACTGATCATTACCACCAAGTATCATCAAGATTGGGTCAAAAAATATTTGCTGGTATTTCGGAAACTCGTTATTTCTTAGAAGATTGGCAACCCCTCTCAATGAAAGTGCTTTTCCACAGTCAGTGCCTAGGGCTACTTGAAGAGGAAACAAACCATAGAGACAAAATCTGAGAACTCCTTTATTTTATCAAGTTTCAACACGCTACTACAAAGCATGTTGGATTTAGAGTTCCAAATTCATCTATCTTTATAGGAGAGAACAGAGGGAACCTAAATATAAAAACTGCTACTGTACATGAACGCTTCAACCTAGAAGAACTAAATTTGGTGAGCCAAGTGGGTTTTGTGTACTGATCATTACCACCAAGTATCAACAAGATTGTGTGAAAAAATATTTGCTGGTATTTCGGAAACTCGTTATTTCTTAGAAGCTTGGCAACCCATCTCAATGAAAGTGCTTTCCACAGTCTCTGCCTAGGGCTACTTGAAGAGAAACAATCCATAGAGACAAAACTGAGAACTCCTTTATTTTGTCAAGTTTCAAAGAGCTGCTACAAACCATGTTGAATGTAGAGTTCCAAATTGATCTATGTATGGGAGAGAACAGAGGGAAACCTAAATATAAAAACTGCTACTGTAGACGAACGCTTCAACTAGAAGAACAAAATTTGGTGAGCCACGTGGGATTTGTGTACTGATCATTAGCAGCAAGTATCCTCAAGATTGGGTGAAAAAATATTTGCTGGTATTTCGGAAACTCGTTATTTCTTAGAAGCTTGGCAACCCATCTCAATGAAAGTGCTTTCCACAGTCTGTGCCTAGGGCTACTTTAAGAGGAACAAACCATAGAGAGAAACTGAGAACTCCTTTATTTTGTCAAGTTTCAAAGAGCTACTACAAACCATGTTGGATTTAGAGTTCCAAATTCATCTATCTATATAGGAGAGAACAGATTGAAACCTAAATATAAAAACTGCTACTGTAGACGAATGCTTCATCCTAGATGAACAAAAATTGGTTAGCCAAGTGGGATTTTTGTGCTGATCATTACCACCAAGTATCATCAAGTTTGGGTGACAAAATATTTGCTGGTATTTCGTAAACTCGCTATTTTTTAGAAGCTTGGCAAAGCTTCTCAATGAAAGTGCTTTTCCACAGTCTGTTCCTAGGGCTACTTGAAGAGGAACAAACCAGAGAGACAAAACTGAGAACTACTTTATTTTGTCAAGTTTCAAAGAGCTACTACAACCATGTTAGGTTTAGTGTTCCAAATTCATCTATCTGTATAGGAGAGAACAGATTGAAACCTAAATATAAAAACTGCTACTGTACACGAATGCTTCATCCTAGATGAACAAAAATTGTTTAGCCAAGTGGGATTTGTGTGCTGATCATTACCACCAAGTATCATCAAGTTTGGGTGAAAAATATTTGCTGGTATTTCGGAATCTCGATATTTCTTAGAAGCTTGGCAAACAATCTCAATGAAAGTGCTTTTCCACAGTCTGTTCCTAGGGCTACTTGAAGAGGAAACAAACCAGAGAGACAAAACTGAGAACTCCTTTATTTTGTCAAGTTTCAAAGAGCTACTACAAACATGTTGGATTTAGAGTTCCAAATTCATCTATCTATATAGGAGAGAACAGAGGGAAACCTAAATATAAAAACTGCTACTGTACACGAACGCTTCAACCTAGAAGAACTAAATTTGGTGAGCAACTGGGATTTGTGTACTGATCATTAGCAGCAAGTATCATCAAGATTGGGTGAAAAAATATTTGCTGGTATTTCGGAAACTCTGTTATTTCTTAGAAGCTTGGCAACCCCTCTCAATGAAAGTGCTTTTCCACAGTCTGTGCCTAGGGCTACTTGAAGAGGAAAACAAACTATAGAGACAAAACTGAGAACTCCTTTATTTTGCCAAGTTTCAAAGAGCTACTACAAACCATGTTGGATTTAGAGTTCCAAATTCATCTATCTATGTAGGAGAGAACAGAGGGAAACCTAAATATAAAAACTGCTACTGTAGATGAACGCTTCAACATAGAAGAACAAAATTTGGTAAGCCAAGTGGATTTGTGTACTGATCATTACCACCAAGTATCATCAAGATTGGGTGAAAAAATATTTGCTGGTATTTCGGAAACTCGTTATTTCTTAGAAGCTTGACAACCCCTCTCAATGAAAGTGCTTTTCCACAGTCTGTGCCTAGGGCTACTTGAAGAGGAAACAAACCATAGAGACAAATCTGAGAACTCCTTTATTTTGTCAAGTTTCAAAGAGCTACTACAAACCATGTTGGATTTAGAGTTCCAAAATTCATCTATCTATATAGGGAGAGAACAGAGAGAAACCTAAATATAAAAACTGCTACTGTAGACGAACGCTTCAACCTAAAAGAACAAAATTTGGTGAGCCAAGTGGGATTTGTTTACTGATCATTACCACCGAGTATCAACAAGATTGTGTGAAAAATATTTGCTGGTATTTCGAAAAATCGTTATTTCTTAAAGCTTGACAACCCATCTCAATGAAAGTGCTTTCCACAGTCTGTGCCTAGGGCTACTTTAAAAGGAAACAAACCATAGAGACAAAACTGAAAACTACTTTATTTTGCCAAGTTTCAAAGAGCTACTACAAACCATGTTGGATTTAGAGTCCCAAATTCATCTATCTATATAGGAGAGAACAGAGAGAAACCTAAATATAAAAACTGCTACTGTACACGAACACTTCAACCTAGAAGAACTAAATATGTTGAGCCAAAAGGGATTTGTGTACTGATCATTACCACCAAGTATCATCAAGATTGGGTGAAAAAATATTTGCTGGTATTTCGGAAACTCGTTATTTCTTAGAAGATTGGCAACCCATCTCAATGAAAGTGCTTTTCCACAGTCTGTGCCTAGGGCTACTTGAAGAGGAAACAATCCATAGAGACAAAACTGAGAACTCCTTTATTTTGTCAATTTTCAAGGAGCTACTACAAACCATGTTGGATTTAGAGTTCCAAATTGATCTATTTATGGAGAGAACAGAGGGAAACCTAAATATAAAAACTGCTACTGTAGACGAACGCTTCAACCTAGAAGAACAAAATTTGGTGAGCCACGTGGGATTTGTGTACTGATCATTACCACCAAGTATCATCAAGATTGGGTGAAAAAATATTTGCTGGTATTTCGGAAACTCGTTATTTCTTAGAAGCTTGGCAACCCATCTCAATGAAAGTGCTTTCCACAGTCTGTGCCTAGGGCTACTTTAAGAGGAAACAAACCCATAGAGAGAAAACTGAGAACTCCTTTATTTTGTCAAGTTTCAAAGAGCTACTACAAACCATGTTGGATTTAGAGTTCCCAAATTCATCTATCTATATAGGTGAGAACAGAGGGTAACCTAAATATAAAAACTGCTACTGTAGACGAACGCTTCAACCTAGAAGAACAAAATTTGGTAAGCCAAGTGGGATTTGTGTACTGATCATTACCACCAAGTATCATCAAGATTGGGTCAAAAAATATTTGCTGGTATTTCGGAAACTCGTTATTTCTTAGAAGATTGGCAACCACTCTCAATGAAAGTGCTTTTCCACAGTCTGTGCCTAGGGCTACTTGAAGAGGAAACAAACCACAGAGACAAATCTGAGAACTCCTTTATTTTGTCATGTTTCAAAGAGCTACTACAAACCATGTTGGGTTTAGAGTTCCAAATTCATCTATCTATATAGGAGAGAACAGAGGGTAACCTAAATATAAAAACTGCTACTGTAGACGAACGCTTCAACCTAGGAAGAACAAAATTTGGTGAGGCAAGTGGGATTTGTGTACTGATCACTACCCACAAGTATCATCAAGATTGGGTGAAGAAATATTTGCTGGTATTTCGGAAACTCGTATTTCTTAGAAGCTAGGCAACCAATCTCAATGAAATTGCTTTCCACAGTCTGTGCCTAGGGCTACTTTAAGAGGAAACAAACGATAGAGACAAAACTGAGAACTCCTTTATATTGTCAAGGTTCAAAGAGCTACTACAAAACCATGTTGGATTTAGAGTTCCAAATTCATCTATCTATCTAGGAGAGACAGAGGGAAACCTAAATATAAAAACTGCTACTGTACACGAATGCTTCAACCTAGATGAACAAAAATTGGTTAGCCAAGTGGGATTTGTGTGCTGATCATTACCACCAAGTATCATCAAGTTTGGGTGAAAAAATATTTGCTGGTATTTCGTAAACTCGCTATTTTTTAGAAGCTTGGCAAAGCATCTCAATGAAAGTGCTTTTCCACAGTCTGTTCCTAGGGCTACTTGAAGAGGAAACAAACCAGAGAGACAAAACTGAGAACTACTTTATTTTGTCAAGTTTCAAAGAGCTACTACAAACCATGTTGGATTTAGAGTTCCAAATTCATCTATCTGTATAGGAGAGAACAGATTGAAACCTAAATATAAAAACTGCTACTGTACACGAATGCTTCATCCTAGATGAACAAAAATTGGTTAGCCAAGTGGGATTTGTGTGCTGATCATTACCACCAAGTATCATCAAGTTTGGGTGAAAAAATATTTGCTGGTATTTCGGAATCTCGATATTTCTTAGAAGCTTGGCAAACCATCTCAATGAAAGTGCTTTTCCACAGTCTTTTCCTAGGGCTACTTGAAGAGGAAACAAACCAGAGAGACAAACTGAGAACTCCTTTATATTGTCAAGTTTCAAAGAGCTACTACAAACCATGTTGGATTTAGAGTTCCAAATTCATCTATCTGTATAGGAGAGAAGAGAGGGAAACCTAAATATAAAAACTGCTACTGTAGACGAACGCTTCAACCTTGAAGAACTAAATTTGGTGAGCCAAGTGGATTTGTGTACTGATCATTAGCAGCAAGTATCCTCAAGATTGGGTGAAAAAATATTTGCTGGTATTTCGGAAACTCGTTATTTCTTAAAGCTTGGCAACCCCTCTCAATGAAAGTTTTTTCCACAGTCTGTTCCTAGTGCTACTTGAAGAGGAAACAAACCATAGAGACAAAACTGAGAACTCCTTTATTTTGTCAATTTTCGAGAGCTACTACAAAGCATGTGGATTTAGAGTTCCAAATTCATCTATCTATATGGGAGAAAACAGAGGGAAACCTAAATATAAAAACTGCTACTGTACACGAACGGCTTCAACCTAGGAAGAACAAAATTGGTGAGCGACGTGGGATTTGTGTACTGATCATTACCACCAAGTATCATCAAGATTGGGTGAAAAAATATTTGCTGGTATTTCGGAAACTCGTTATTTCTTAGAAGCTTGGCAACCCATCTCAATGAAAGTGCTTTCCACAGTCTGTGCCTAGGGCTACTTTAAGAGGAAACAAACCATAGAGAGAAAACTGAGAACTCGTTATTTTGTCAAGTTTCAAAGAGCTACTACAAACCATGTTGTATTTAGAGTTCCAAATTCATCTATCTATATAGGAGAGAACAGAGGGTAACCTAAATATAAAAACTGCTACTGAAGACGAAAGCTTCAACCTAGAAGAACTAAATTTGGTGAGCCAAGTGGGATTTGTGTACTGATCATTACCACCAAGTATCATCAAGATTGGGTGAAAAAATATTTGCTGGTATTTCGGAAACTCGTTATTTCTTAGAAGATTAGGCAACCCATCTCAATGAAAGTGCTTTTCCACAGTCTGTGCCTAGGGCTACTTGAAGAGGAAACAATCCATAGAAACAAAACTGAGAACTCCTTTATTTTGTCAATTTTCAAGGAGCTACTACAAACCATGTTGGATTTAGAGTTCCAAAATTGATCTATTTATGGGAGAGAACAGAGGGAAACCTAAATATAAAAACTGCTACTGTAGACGAACGCTTCACCTAGAAGAACAAAATTTGGTGAGCCACGTGGGATTTGGTGTACTGATCATTACCACCAAGTATCATCAAATTGGGTGAAAAAATATTTGCTGGTATTTCGGAAACTCGTTATTTCTTAGAAGCTTGGCAACCCATCTCAATGAAAGTGCTTTCCACAGTCTGTGCCTAGGGCTACTTTAAGGAGGAAACAATCCATAGAGAGAAAACTGAGACTCCTTTATTTGTCAAGTTTCAAAGAGCTACTACAAACCATGTTGGATTTAGAGTTCCAAATTCATCTATCTATATAGGAGAGAACAGAGGGTAACCTAAATATAAAAACTGCTACTTGTAGACGAACGCTTCAACCTAGAAGAACAAAATTTGGTAAGCCAAGTGGGATTTGTGTACTGA